>NC_135809.1:6997168-7086906 GCF_964213995.1 Mustelus asterias
ATATTCCATCCCAGGCAACATCCTGGTGAACCTCCTCTGTACCCCCCCCCCCTGGTGCGGCTTGTGCTTGGCAGCGTGCATTCTGCAGCCTCAGAAGGTGGGAAGGCAGTTGTTGATGGGCCCATTTCAGAATCTGGTTCATTAGCCTCCATTGTGCACCGTACCGGTGGAGTTGTGTGGTGTATTTTCTGGGATGTCTGTGGACCACTTTGATATCATATCCCACCCTGCACACAGCACCTCGCGTGACCCTCTGCACACTCCAAAACTGTATCCCATCAAATTACACGACAGGCAGTTAGTCACAATCTAACTCGGAAACACGCTGAAACCGTACAGAGATCTCACCTGGAGGTTGCCGTGCACCAGTTTTTGATTGCACTGCCTGCAGAATAACTTTAACCTGGTCCAAAGGTGTGGTCACCCTGGCTCCATGGGTAGCACCCCCCCCCCCCTCCCCCCTCCCCCCTCCCCACCTCTGAGTCAGATTATTGTGGATTCATGGCCAGTACTGAGACTTGAGCCCAGGTTGACAAGGATTAAAGAAGCAAAGAGAGTGTATGAGAAGAGACTGGCAGCTAACACGAAAGGAAATCCCAAAGTCTTCTATAGGAATGTTGGCCTAGTGTTATTATCGCTAGACTCTTAATCCAGAAACACAGCTAATGTTCTGGGGGACCCGGGTTCGAATCCCGCCACGGCAGATGGTGGAATTTGAATTCAATAAAAAAAATATCTGGAATTAAGAATCTACTGATGACCATGAAACCATTGTCGATTGTCGGAAAAACCCATCTGGGTTCACTAATGTCCTTTAGGGAAGGAAATCTGCCATCCTTACCTGGTCTGGCCTACATGTGAATCTAGACCCACAGCAATGTGGTTGACTCTCAACTGCCCTCTGAAATGGCCTCATTCAAGGGCAACTAGGGATGGGCAATAAGTGCTGGCCCAGGCGGCGATATCCATGCCCCACAGATGAATTTTTAAAATAGTAAAAGGAATTGGCCCAGTTAGAGACTAAAAGGCGATCTATACATAGAGGCTGGGGACAGGCTCACGGTATTAACTGAATACTTTACATCTGTCTTTACCAAGGAACAAGATGCTGCCCAGATTATAGTGAAAGAGGAGATAGTTCAGACAGTTGAAAGGATTAAAATGGGCAAGGTGGTATTGGATGGGCTGTTGTACCTGGCATTAATACGGCCAAATTTCAGTGCTGGGGAAACTGCTGGAAATAATGGGCTGGAATTGGCCGTCAGATTCAAACAAATAATCACGGATCAACTGGGAGTGTTATCACTGTCCACACCAAAACAGTTCAATGGGGGGGGGGGGGCAATTCTTAAATAAATTCTCAAAGGTCAGTAATTGGGGGGGGGGGGGTTGTGGAGTGGGGGGTCGCCCTCCCCAAAGGAGGAGGGGGCATAATATTCAGCACAGTAGTTTGGAACAAAAGTAGTGACATGGACGAATGTGGGTCAGCTCTGAGGAAAGGCAGCGGCACGGTTTAACTAACTTGCTGGAGATATTTTGAGGTAATAAGAGGGTTGATGAGGGTAATGCTGTGGATGTGGTGCACACAGACTTTCGAAAGGCATTTACCATGCCACACAATAGGCTGGTGAGAAAAGTTATAGCTCAGGGAATAAGATGAACAATAACAAGGTGGATACAAAATTGACTAAGTGACAGGAAGCAGAGTAACGATGAATGGAAGTTTTTTTAGGCTGGAGGAAAGGTTATAGTGGTGTTCCCAGGAGTCAGTGTTGGGATCCTTAATATTCCCAGGAATCAGTGTTGGGATCCTTGATGTTCCCAGGAATCAGTGTTGGGATCCTTGATGTTCCCAGGAGTCAGTGTTGGGATCCTTGCTTTTCCTGATATTAATGACCTAGACATCAGCGTATAGGGCACAATTTCAAAATTTGCAGATGTTACGAAACTTGGAAGCGGTGTGAACTGTGAGGACGGTGCAGATCTTCACAAGGACATGGGCAAGTTGGGGGAATGGACAGATAGGTGACAGATGAAGTTCAATGCAGGAAGTGTGAGGTAATTCATTTTGATAGGAAAAACAGAGACAATCTAAAATAAAGAGTACAATTCTAAAAGGACCTGGATGTTTATGGGCACGGATCAGCGAAGGTGACAGGACAGGGTACGAACACGATTAATACACAATACCCTAGGCTCCACCAATAGCAGCATAGATACAAGAGCAAGGATACTGGGCACTGGGTTAATCTCCACACTTTAAGAAGGAAGTGAATCACTGGAACAAGTGCAGAAAAGATGCACGAGAATTGGTTCCAGAGATGAGGAACCTCAGGTATGAAGATAGATTGGAGAAGCCGGGACTGTCGTTCTTGACAAAGAGAAGGTTGAGAGGAGATTTGATGGAGGTGCTCAAAATTCTGAGGGGTCTGGATAGAGTGGCGAGAGAGAGAGAAAAAACTGTTAGCATTTGCAGAAAGATCGAGAATGAGAGGGGACAGATTTAAGAAAAGGAAGAATGTGCAGGGCTACGGGGAGAAGGCAGGAGAATGGTAGTTGTTGAATTGCCCATTTGAACAGCCAGTGTGGACACGATGGGGTGAATGGTCTCCTTCTGCATTGGAAAAATTCTGCGATTTTGTCAGAGAGGTAGTACTGAGGGAATTCTGCATCGTCAGAGGGGCAGTATTGAGGGAACAGCAGACTATCAGAGGGGCAATACTGAGGGAGCAGTAGCCTATTGGAGGGGCAGTACTGAGGGAGCAGTAGCCTATTGGAGGGGCAGTACTGAGGAAATACTACAATGTCAGAGGGGCAGTATTGAGGGAGCAGTAGATTATTGGAGGGACAGTATTGAGGGAGCAGTAGATTATTGGAGGGACAGTATTGAGGGAGCAGTAGATTATTGGAGGGACAGTACTGAGGGAGCAGTAGATTATTGGAGGGACAGTACTGAGGGAGCAGTAGATTATTGGAGGGACAGTACTGAGGGAGCACTACAGTGTCAGAGGTGCCAGTTGACCAGGTGACTCCTGAACTTCAAAGGAACCTGTCAAACCTTTCCTGTCATGATGTGCAGATGCCGGCGTTGGACTGGGGTAAACACAGTAAGAAGTTTAACAACACCAGGTTAAAGTCCAACAGGTTTATTTGGTAGCAAAAGCCACACAAGCTTTCGGAGCTCCAAGCCCCTTCTTCAGGTGAGTGGGAATTCTGTTCACAAACAGAACAGTAGATTATTGGAGGGACAGTACTGATTGTGAACAGAATTCCCACTCACCTGAAGAAGGGGCTTGGAGCTCCGAAAGCTTGTGTGGCTTTTGCTACCAAATAAACCTGTTGGACTTTAACCTGGTGTTGTTAAACCTTTCCTGTAACAGACAGCATATTTGTGCTACCCCAGCAGAATAAACATCCGAATCAAGCGGGGAAGAATTAATCTGAAGTCAGAGTAATTTTCTAATTGAAAAACTGTCCAGGAAATGGGCTCTCTGCCTCTGCGGGATTTGCAGAGATGGTTTGACATAATCCACTGTCAAGTTAATACAACCAGCCACGTGAATTTATAAATCAACAGAATTATTAACATGAGACTGGGAGATTACAATCCAAGAAAACATTTACAGATTGTTGGTTCAAATATACACAGTCTAAATCTTTCAATCCTGACAATGATGACTTGTCCTTTACACACACACATTTAATAATCACTGGCTTTCTGTTGGAAAGGTGGTTGGTTTGATATTCTTTACTGTCAGCGAGTTGAAGACTCTTCGCAGTTTAGAGCATTAAACCTGTAAATATTGACCAAACTTGTTTTCCTGAGCTCCGGGTTATAAAACAGGAAGTGTAAAATGCATTTAATAGCATCAATATTTTAATACAATTGAAAAGATTGTTAATCTGTATTTAAATGCCTATAACATAAATAAATTCAGCACTTCCATCATTTCTTACAATGCTCATTAACATTTCTAGATTATAAACAGATCCAAGCATGCTGTAAATGAGATTCATTGATGTCAAAAGCCACAGAAAAGGAAAGAAAATCTATCATAAAGCACGGGAAGGGGGTGATTAAAAATCAGCTAATTTTACAATGGGAATGCTGTAAGGTCCTCGCTGTGTGATCTCTGAAACTCAAGTTCCCTGGTGATGTCCTGTACGACACCAAAGGTGCTTTGCACAGTCCAGACTCTCAGAGGGATCTAGAACGGGCAGTTTATTAGGAACTGTTCACTGTCTGTAAAAATCTTTTGCACTCCCCGTGTGTGTTACAACAACTTACACGGCTCAGCAAGCGGGCTCAGTGCTGGGAGTCCATCCTGCATCCCAGTCAACTTCTCAAAGCTAGTTTGAACTCAGTTGCTGAAAGGCTATGGTCCATTTCATCCGCAAACACTGACCTCCATTCCTCTCTCTCTCTGCTTTAATTCTGCATTCTGTACCAGCTCAAAGACAGTCAGCCAAAGTCCTGTCAATAAATAAAGGTTTCTGCATTCCCTTTAATTTTTACATGAGATTCCAAGGTGAAAACTTCACTCAGAAGGCTACACGTGAGACCAGCAACACTAGGAGTGAACCTGTAACCAACACACAAAATCGTTATCGACTGCTACTGACCCGTAACCAACACACAAAATCATTACCAACTGTTACTGACCTGTAATCAACATGTAAGCTCATTATCAACTGTTGTTGACCTGTAATCAACATGTAAGCTCATTATCAATTGTTGTTGACCTGTAATCAACATGTAAGATCATTGTCAACTGTTACTGACTTGTAATCAACATGTAAGATCATTGTCAACTGTTACTGACCTGTAATCAACATGTAAGATCATTATCGACTGTTACTGACCTGTAATCAACGCCATAAAATACGATCCTTACTGATCTGTAACACACACACTGAGGCAATGCCAACTATTAATGACCTGTAACCAACGCATTGTGACAATGCTAACTGTCACTGCTGTCAATACACTGAAACATCGCTAACTGTTGCTGCCATGTGACTGAGCGAGTTACTGAATGCAGGAGAGAATCGGTAAAGGGAGAGTTGGAGAGGATGTAGGGGGTAAGAGAGTAGGGGAGGGTGAGAGAGGAGAATCTAACCCTGTGTATAAAATTTCCAATTCCATCCCTTTGGCTGATACTCCTGTGTGCCTTTATGAAGGATTTCTTCTAATGGGAAATGTGCCGACTCTGGTACTTTTATACCAATGCCACCCCATCACATCAGGGGAATGAACCCCCCCCTCGCCAGGGTCACATATACTGCCGCCACACACCTGGGCACATTCCACCATGGGTCTTTCCCTAACTTTGGTTAAATATCTCCCAACTTCAAGATGTTGCTGCACACATTGCATTCTTGGTCTGTGTTCTAATTGAATAAAGACGCGGATGGTTAATGGGCTGAAGTATTTGCGGATACTTCCTTACAGATTCCACATATGGTTCCGACAGCGACCTCTCAGCTGGGGGTGAGAGCTCGACACAGATGGCTGTCAATGTCTCAACTCAGATCAATCACAGCTTCAAACCCCTTCCACGTGTGAAGCTATTGTTACTCAGCCAAGTTTAAACTCTTATTAGGAACATACCGAGTTCATCTGGTGAATGGGACTGTGGAAAATCACTTTCAGACTGGAAGCCTCTCTACACCTACTGGCGTCCAATTTGGGCCTAACACTTCCAGCCATCAATAACTCCATTTCTTACTGAGCGTAACCACAGCAACATCACAAAGCAAGGTGTCATCGAGGTTTACAGCATGGAAACAGGCCCTTCGGCCCAACTTGTCCATACCGCCCTTTTTTTTAACCACTAAGCTAGTCCCAATTGCCCGCGTTTGGCCCATATCCCTCAATACCCATCGTACCCATGCAACTGTCTAAATGCTTTTTAAAAGACAAAATTGTACCCGCCTCTACTACTACCTCTGGCAGCTTGTTCCAGACACTCACCACCCTCTGTGAAAAATTGCCCCTCTGGACCCTTTCGTATCTCTCCCCTTAAATCTATGCCCTTTATTTTTAGACTCCCCTACCTGTTGGTAGCAATAGTCTTACGCAACTCAACATCACTACCTTTTGTAACTTGTAGTTTGTACTGGAGGAGGTGCAGAGGAGATTCACCAGGATGCTGCCTGGGATGGAACGTTTAAGAGAGGTTGGATAGGCTTGGGTTGTTTTCATTGGAGCAGAGAAGACTGAGGGGCGACCTGATCGAGGTGTTCAAGATTATGAGGGACATGGACAGAGTGGATAAGGAGCAGCTGTTCCCCTGAGTTGAAGGGTCAGTCACGAGGGGACAGGTTCAAGGTGAGGGGCAGGAGGTTTAGGGGGGATGTGAGGAAAAACCTTTTTACCCAGAGGGTGGTGAGGGTCTGGAATGCGCTGCCTAGGAGGGTGGTGGAGGCGGGATGCCTCACATCCTTTAAAAAGCACCTGGATGAGCACTTGGCACATCATCACACTCAGGGCTATGGGCCAAATGCTGGCAGATGGGATTAGGTGGGAGTTCAGGTGTTTCTAATGTGCCGGTGCTGACTCGATGGGCCAAAGGGCCTCGTCTGCGCTGTACGATTCTATGTAATAGAAACAGGTGGCTAATGCCACTCCAGCTAGTTCCACACGGAGTGACCAGCTGTTGAAATAATCTGCTTTACGGCTGTATAGAGGATGGGCATTCTGACCCGAAATCGCTGAACTAGTCGACAGGTCATTCTCGACAGGGCAACCTGTACAAGCCAGACACCATAATGTCGCCACAGCAGACTGAGAAACAAGTTGGCCGTGACCTTCCATCGGAACCGGGGAGCAGATAGAAACATTACTGGCTTCAGTGAAAGGGCGAGGGCGGGGGGAGGGTGTGAAGGCTACAAAATGGACGTTTTGTCACAGGATGGGAGATTGACTGACAAAAGGGAACAAGATCCACAGGGAGGGGGAATGAGATGAGTGAAGTTAGAATCCAGTCACTCGTCCATTTACTTGTCCCAGTCCCTCCAGGTTTCTAACTTGCCACAAACCTTTCCTTTCGCTCTTTCTCCATCCTCTCCCGTTCCACCGGCTCTAAACATCTCAACCCTTTCCCAGCTCAGCTGCAAGTTCACCGGCCGGAAACAATGGCCGGAATTTTTGCCGGCACGCCCGCCCAAGGCTCGTAAAATAGCTCCTGCGGCCCACGGGAGAATGCCGTTCTGTGAGCCTCGCCCGCCCCGATTCCGGGGAGGGCGTGCCGGTAAAATCAGGGCCATTAACTCCTGTTTCTCTCTCCGCAGATGCTGCCCGACCTGCTGAGATTTCCCAGCCGTTCAGATTTCCAGCATCCGCAGTATCGGATTGCTCTCGCGTCGACCTGTGATCTCGATCCATCGGTCGCTCCTGCCTTCAATGTTGCTTCCGCCACAACAACCAGACATCAAGCCCGAGGTCACCCGAGAATTTCAGCTTTTAATGATCACACAGCGAATCACGCAGGGAAGTTAAAGCAGGGGGGGGGGAAAAAAAGCCCATATAAAAAGTTCAAACAGTACAAAAAAAAATGCTCCGTTATTTTACTTAAAAGATACAATTCCTAATCTACCTTTTAAAAAAAGTTCCATTTGCGTTTTGCAAAGAGTGAGTGATGGTCAGATTCCCATCTCTGGCTCTGAATAAAGCAGCAATGCCCTCACAGTAGCTCCCTCGCTACAGTTTATGTTGAATGAACAGTCCCGAGTGAGTTGCAGCAACACAGACAATAGGTCAAAGATTCCCCATTGTACAGCAGACAGGGCGGTGAGTAGTATTAGTCACTCAGGTGGAACCAGTTGGTTATTAGAAGGCTGCACTAGGCAATTACTGATCAACTACCGATCTACAGCGTTCCCTTTTTGAATGTATCTGCAGGAAGAGTTAAACTGTTCCATCTACCCCCTGACTGGTCCACAGCTCCCACTGGGGAGTCTTGTTGGCTGAGATCACAGCCAGGCCAGTCAGGTGAGAGTCCTGAGAAATCCCTCCCTCCCCTTAGACCTTCGCAACCCCAACTCAAGATGGACATCTGTAACGCCCTCTATCCTGGGGTTGTGCGAGAAAGATTTTGTTTAAAAACCCGCTCTCCTGGTGTGGAGCCAGAGACCAGGAACGCAGGTGCCTTGTTCAAGCAAAATGGCCGCCCGTGCTCCCAGAACTCATTTCAGAAGGGTCCGAGTGAGATTCCGTTGCCGACAAGGCAGTGGCCTGGTTTAATACGGCAAGGGTTACACGCGCTTGTTAGGGCGGAGGTTTCGGGGTCAGTGCTGCTCTAAATTCTACATTTGGTGTAGGAGGGTTGGGGGGGGGGGAAGAGGGAGGGGGTGATGTGAATGCAGGGTCGCCAGAGAGAAGCCAATGGTGGTTAGCGCTTTACGTTTCTTTGGCAAAAGGTGAGGAATCATCACTCCTGAAGTGTACAAGGAGCGGGTTTCCAAGTGCAGAGGGTGACTGGGAGGGTGCCGGGCAGGCAAAGCTTTTGAGTTTCTGAAGAATGCTTCGCAATGTTGTGAGGGCATCGAGTCATCGTCCAATCAGAACTACGCTTTGTACTTTTTGCCACTTCTGGAGATTTGATGGAACAAAGTCATTGAGAAAGCCATTCCGAGGATCTGCAAGAGAAGCAAACAAAGCAAAATCAACCGAGAGGAACATAGAAACATAGAAGATAGGAGCAGGAGGAGGCCAGTCGGCCCTTCGAGCCTGCTCCGCCATTCATCACCATCATGGCTGATCGTCCAACTCAATAGCCTAATCCTGCTTTCTCCCCATAACCTTTGATCCCATTCGCCCCGAGTGCTGTATCCAGCTGCCTCTTGATTACATTCAATGTTTTGGCATCAACTACTTCCTGTGGTAATGAATTCCACAGGCTCACCGCTCTTTCTTCTAAGTGGGTGGCCCAGTGGTTAGCACCGCTGCCTCACAGCGCCAGGGACCCGGGTTCAATTCCAGCCTCGGGTGACTGTCTGTGTGGAGTTTGCACGTTCTCCCCGTGTCTGCGTGGGTTTCCTCCCACAGTCCGAAAGACCTGCTGGTTAGATGCATTGGGCATGGTCAATGTCCTTTCATGTCCCAAGATGTGCGGGTTAGGGGGATTTTCAAGGCAAATTTGTGGGGTAACGGGGATAGAGCCAGGGTAAGATGCTCTGTTGGGGAGTCAGTGCAGAGCCAGTGGGCCGAATGGCCTCTTTCTGCACTGTCGGGATTCTATGATTCACGCTGATCTTGACTCTTATTTAAATGACAATGAAGTAGGAACAGTGCATACGTTCCTGAATCAGAGAAACATAGAAGTTAGGAGGAGGAGGAGGCCATTCGGCCCTTCGAGCCTGCTCCGCCATTCATCACGATCATGGCTGATCATCCAACTCAAATCGCCTAATTCTGCTTTCTCCCCATAACCTTTGATCCCATTCACCCCAAGTGCTATATCCAGCCGCCTCTTGAATACATTCAATGTTTTGGCATCAACTACTTCCTGTGGTAATGAATTCCACAGGCTCACCACTCTTTGGGTGAAGAAATGTCTCCTCACCTCCGTCCTAAATGGTCTACCCCAAATCCTCAGACTGTGACCCCTGGTTCTGAACTCCCCCACCATCAGGAGCATCCTCCCTGCATCTACCCTGTCTTGTCCTGTTAGAATATTATAAGTCTCTATGAGATCCCCCCTCATTTGTCTGAACTCCAGTGAAAACAATCCTAACCCAGTCAATCTCTCCTCATACATCAGTCCCGCCATCCCCGGAATCAGCCTGGTAAACCTTCGCTGCACTCCCTCGAGAGCAAGAACATCCTTCCTCAGAAAAGGAGACCAAAACTGCACAATATTCTCGGTGTGGCCTCGCCAAGGCCCTGTATAATTGCAACAACACATCCCTGCTCCTGTACTCAAAACCTCTCGCAATGAAGGCCAACATACCATTTGCCTTCTTTACCGCCTGCTGCACCTGCATGCTTACCTTCAGTGACTGGTGCACAAGGACACCCAGGTCCCGCTGCACACTCCCCTCTCCCACGACAAGTCAAGACAGTTTCTGTTATCAAAGCTCTGCTTACTGATTTCTATCCCCCAGCACCAGTGGGAACAGCTCACAGCACAGAGAAAACCCGAGCAGGAGGATACTCAACAGGGATAGGAGACAAGGCTGAGAATCAGGGAATCTGGCAGGGAGATGACGGGCCGAATGGCCTCCCCTTGTAACTTTTCTATGGTTCGAACATTTGTGTAATAGTGATCGGGGTTCATTCAGAGCGTGCGGTGCAGGGACTCACTGGAACATTTTGAACTGAAGAGGATCGAGACTAGCACACGGGTTTCAGGAAGTGATTCACAACAGTGACACTGGCATAGGGACTGTCGCGAGTGAGACGGAAAATTTACAGACCAGCAAAACACCCACTGGCTTCAGCAAGGACGGAATATCAGATCACACGGAGCACAATAGGTTTGGGAACACGCAGGACGCATGGACACGCGGGGGCATGTGGATGGGCGGGGGACAAGTCTGGATACGTGCAGACAGACAGGGGCGCGTGGACTCGCCGGGGGGGGGGGGGCGAGGTGGCACAGTGGGTTAGCACTGCTGCCTCACAGCGCCAGGGACCCGGGTTCAATTCCCAGCTTGGGCCACTGTCTGTGCAGAGTCTGCATGTTCTCCCCGTGTCTGCATGGGTTTCCTCCGGGTGCTTCGGTTTCCTCCCACAGTCCAAAGACGTGCTGGTTAGGTTGATCGGCCGTGATAAATTGACTCTCGTTTCAGGGGATTAGCAGGGTAAATATGTGGGGTTACGGGGATCGGGCCTGGGTGGGATTGTGGTCGGTGCAGACTCGATGGGTCAAACGGCCTCCTTCTGTACTGTAGGGATTCTATGATCTTTGCATGGTCTGCGTCTCGCTCGCTACGATTCCCGTGCGGGAGCGTGACGGGAAAATTCCTCCCACAGTGTCAGCAAAACCCGTCTTTTTAAAAAAGAAATCCGTGTTGGAGGGGAAGGGAATGTTGCAACCACCGGAGAAACTTTGTTTTCCTTCCCCATTACAGAAGCAAAGAGTGTCTATACCTGCCGTGACAATGCTGGTGTATTGTGCCGAGCTCGAGATGGAGGGAAAAGTGGTAACTCATCGAGCTTCTGGCTCACTTTTAACCTTCTTTGGCAAGTTGTTTTTTTAAGAAACCTATTTCAGTTAAACTGTGACAATAATCTCTCCCTCAATGTCAACAAAACGAAGGAGATTATCATCGATTTCAGGAAGTGTAGAGGAGAACATGCCCCTGTCTACATCAACGGGGACGAAGTAGAAAGGGTCGAGAGCGTCAGGTTTTTAGGTGTCCAGATCACCAACAACCTGTCCTGGTCCCCCCCATACCGACACTAAGCCCACCAATGCCTCTACTGGCTCAGAATACTAAGGACGTTCGGCATGTCCGCTACGACTCTCACTAACTTTTACAGATGCACCATAGAAAGCATTCTTTCTTGTTGTATCACAGCTTGGTATGGGCTCCTGCTCTGCCCAAGACCACAAGGAGCTACAAAGAGTTGTGAATGTAGCCCAATCCATCACGCAAACCAGGCTCCCATCCATTGACTCTGTCTACACTTTCCACTGCCTCAGCAAAGCAGTCAGCATAATTAAGGGCCCCACGCATGCCGGACATTCTCTCTTCCACCTTCTTCCGTCGGGAAAAAGATACAAAAGTCTGAGGTCACGTACCAACCAACTCAAGAACAGCTTCTTCCCTGCTGCCATCAGACTTTTGAATGGACTTACCTTGCATTAAGCTAATCTTTCTCTGCACCCTAACGTAAAATCATAGAATCCTACAGTGTAGAAGGAGGCCATTCAGCCCATCGAGTCTGCACCGACCACAATCCCACCCAGGCCCTATCCCCATAACCCCATGCATTTACCCTAGCTGGTCCCCCTGACACCAAGGGGCAATTTAGCATGGCCAATCCACCTAACCCGCACATCTTTGGGCTGTGGGAGGAAACTGGAGCACCCGGAAGAAACCCATGCAGACACGGGGAGAATGTGCAGACTCCACACAGACAGTGACCCGAGGCCAGAATTGAACCCGGGTTCCTGGTGCTATGAGGCAGCAGTGCTAACCACTGTACCACCCCGACTGTAGCTATGACTGTAACACGACATTCTTCACTCTCTCCTTTCCTTCTCTATGAACGGTATGCTTTGTCTGTATAGCGCGCAAGAAACAATACTTTTCACTGTTAATACATGTGACAATAATAAGTCAAATCAAATCAAAATTTTAAAAAAACTTTTAAAATTTTTTATTTGATTCATTATTGTCACATGTATTAGATACTTCTTACTGTGCCCACCCCAGGCCAACGCTGGCATCCTCACACCATAGACTGGAGTGTGAGAGGCCCCGGTCTTTAGGAACCAAACCCCCTGAGGGCGGAGTGGGGGGGAGGGCGGAGTGGGGGGGGGGGGCGGAGTGGGGGGGGGGGTGGAGTGGGGGGGGGGGGGGGCGGAGTGGGGGGGGCGGAGTGGGGGGGGGGCGGAGTGGGGGGGGGCGGAGTGGGGGGGGCGGAGTGGGGGGGGCGGAGTGGGGGGCGCGGAGTTGGGGGGGCGGAGTGGAGAGGGCGGAGTGGGGGGGGCGGAGTGGGGGGGGGGGCGGAGTGGGGGGGGGCGGAGTGGGGGGGGCGGAGTGGGGGGGGCGGAGTGGGGGGGGGGGCGGAGTGGGGGGGGGGGGCGGAGTGGGGGGGGGGGCGGAGTGGGGGGGGTGGAGTGGGGGGGGCGGAGTGGGGGGGGCGGAGTGGGGGGGGGGGCGGAGTGGGGGGGGGGTGGAGTGGGGGGGGGGGCGGAGTGGGGGGGGCGGAGTGGGGGGGGGGCGGAGTGGGGGGGGGGGCGGAGTGGGGGGGGGGCGGAGTGGGGGGGCGGAGTGGGGGGCGCGGAGTTGGGGGGGCGGAGTGGAGAGGGCGGAGTGGGGGGGCGGAGTGGGGGGGCGGAGTGGGGGGGGGGGGAGTGGGGGGGGGGAGCAGGGAGGAGCAGCTGAATGCTATCGGGAAGGAGCTTTACCTGTATTACGACGATGGACATCACGATTGAGCCAATAACAGCCGTCTGTTTCTCCAGTAATGTCTCAATCTTATTGTAGCAACCCTGAGAGAGAGACAGAGAGAGAGAGAGTGAGAGAGAGAGAGAGAGAGAGAGAGAGAGAGGTGCTGTCAGCGTCCCCGCCTCACTCGGCAATGGGGAAGGTTCACGGGGGGAACAGAATCTTGAGAACTTACCGGCACAAACCACTTGCTGGAATCGTGCTCACCGCACGCTTCACTGTACTCCTGACAGCAGGAGTCAGGGACGGTGTTCGTGCCCAGAACCCCATCCCAGTCAGTGGAGTTATCGACCCCACAGCACTCGTACTGCAGAGAGACAGAGAGAGAGAGAGGTGTCAGTGTAACGGGACTGAACTGTGGGTGCGCAGAGAAGGGGAGGGAGCAGGGGGAGAGGGGGGAGCAAGGGGAGAGGGGAGGGAGCAGGGGGAGAGGGGGGAGGGGAGGGAGCAGGGGGAGGGGAGGGAGGAGGGGAGAGGGGGAAGCAGGGGGAGAGGGGGGAGCAGGGGGAGGGGAGGGAGCAGAGGGAGAGGGGGGAGCAGGGGGAGGGGAGAGGGAAGGGGAGGGGAGGGAGGGGAGGGAGCAGGGGGAGAGGAGGGAGCAGGGGGAGAGGAGGGAGCAGGGGGAGAGGGGAGGGAGCAGGGGGAGGGGAGGGGAGGGAGGGGTGGGAGGGGAGGGAGGGGAGGGAGGGAGGGGTGGGAGGGGAGGGGAGGGGAGGGAGGGGAGGGGAGGGAAGGGAAGCGAGCAGGGGGAGGGGAGAGAGCAGGGGGAGGAGGGAAGAGAAAGAGACGGGCAGTGAGATAAAAAAAAAGAGGGAGAAGAACGGAGAGAGGGAGAGACGGATTGGTTACAGTCTGTCTCTGAGTGAGTGTGTGTACGTGTTTCTGTGTGAGTATCTGTGTGCCTGCGTGTATCAGTGTGTGCCTGCGTGTATCAGTGTGTATCAGTGTGAGTATCTGTGTGAGTATCTGTGTGCCTGCGTGTATCAGTGTGTATCTGTGTGAGTATCTGTGTGTCAGTGTGTACCTGTGTGCCTGTATGTGTATATGGACATGTAAGTGTTTATGTGAGGGTGAGAGAGAGTAAGTTTATAAAAGCCACTGATCTGAGGGGAGAGAACAGGAGAGTATCTGTGGGAAAGTGATGGTGGGGTTGTTATAATAAGTGCCATTTTTTTCTTTGATTAGATAACAATCTATTAAGTGTGAAATATAAAGATATTCAAAATGGATCAGAAACTTCACTCAATCCATCATTTTCTTGGATATGATCGTCCAGGTGAGGGGGTGACGGTCAGAGAGGGTGAAGAGGAGTTGAGCAGTTCACAGAATGAAGACATTCTGCTGGTTCTAATGAATGGGTTTTTCCTGCAATGTGATACACACTTCTGTCTGGATGATGTTCCAGGCATTAGTCAGGCCAACATTCCCCTCTGATTGGTATAATCGAAGCCCCATTTTTAGGTCCTCTCTTGCGTACTCTCCGACCTGTTAGAGAACAAGAGACTTCAGACACTGAGAGACGAGACAAAATTCATCCTCGCTGAATTAACATGTTAACACACACTCACATGCACTCACACACACTCACACACACACTCACACACACACACATACAGGGACACACGCACACACACATACAAGGACACACAGGCACCCACACACACATACAGGGACACACACACACGCACACACACATACAAGGACACACAGGCACCCACACACACATACAGGGACACACACGCACGCACACACACACACTCACACGCACTCACTCACACTCACACACACACACATACAGGGACACACACACACGCACATACAAGGACACACAGGCACCCACACACACATACAGGGACACACACGCACGCACACACGCGCACCCACACACACACACTCTCACTCACACATAGCCTTAGCAAATCATTATGGAATCACTTCATTAAGAATAATTCTCCATAAACACAGAAATTGCAACAAATCAAAATGAAATCTCTTTACAAAATGTAGATTTAATCAGTTCCGTTGTCATATTCAAGCCCTCTGAAATCGCCAGGTTTCCTTGGGTGGGTGGTTCACTGGGATTCTCCGGCTGTTCACATCCGGCCGTGGGCTTCCCGCTGGCGTGGGGTGGTGTCATTGAGAATTCCCATTGACAGCGGCGGGACTGGAGAATCTCAGCGCTGGCAAACAACCCACCACCTCCCGCTGGCGGGAAACACACGGCTGGGAGACTGGAGAATCTCACCCTTTGTCTGGTATCCGTATAAATATCTACAGATTCCAAACTCGGAGAAGGGGCAAAGAGGAATGAATTCGTTCCAGTTTATCAAATTGATATCAAGATGAAACCTTGCCTGTACCCAAGCTCAGTTTTGGTTTTGTTGTTAACTGAATTCCCAAAAACGACTCAAAAGATTCTTTACAGCACAGCAAAATTAAACAACAGCTTGAATCACCTGATTTACAACTGAGAGTGCTGTAATGGGGGAGAGTTCTGTAATGGGGGAGAGTGCTGCAATGGGGAGAGCTCTGTAATGGGGGAGGGTGCTGCAATGGGGAGAGCTCTGTAATGGGGGAGGGTGCTGCAATGGGGAGAGCTCTGTAATGGGGGAGGGTGCTGCAATGGGGAGAGCTCTGTAATGGGGGAGGGTGCTGCAATGGGGAGAGCTCTGTAATGGGGAGGGTGCTGCAATGGGGAGAGCTCTGTAATGGGGGAGGGTGCTGCAATGGGGAGAGCTCTGTAATGGGGAGGGTGCTGCAATGGGGAGAGCTCTGTAATGGGGAGGGTGCTGCAATGGGGAGAGCTCTGTAATGGGGGAGGGTGCTGCAATGGGGAGAGCTCTGTAATGGGGGAGGGTGCTGTAATGAAGGGAGGGTGCTGCAATGGGGGAATGCTGTATTGGGGGAGAGGTGTGTAATGGGGAGAGCGCTGTAATGGGGGAGGATGCTGTCATGGGAACAGTGCTGTAATGGGGAGAGTGCTGTAATGGGGGAGGATGCTGCAATGGGGGAGAATGCTGTAATGGGGGACAGCTCTGTAATGGGGGAGGATGCTGTAATGGGAACAGTGCTGTAATGGGGGAGAATGCTGTAATGGGGAGAGTGCTGTAATGGGGGAGGGTGCTGCAATGGGGGAGAATGCTGTAATGGGGGAGAGCTCTGTAATGGGGAGAATGCCGTAATGGGGAGAGTGCTGTAATGGGGGAGGATGCTGTAACGGGGAGAGTGCTGTAATGGGGAGAGTGCTGTAACAAGGGGAGAGTGCTGTAACAAGGGGAGAGTGCTGTAATGAAGGGAAAGTGCTGTAATGAAGGGAGAATGCTTAAATGGGGAATGCTGTAATGGGGAGAGTGCTGTAATGGGATAGAGTGCTGTAATGAGAGGAGAGTGTTATAATGGGGAAGAGTACAGTAATGGGGGAGAGTGTTGTAATGAGGGGAGGGTGTGATAAGAGGGGAATGAGGGAATGGTGTCACAAAGGGAGGTGCTGCCATAAGGATGGTTGTAATGAGATGAACTTTTATCTTATTTGAATCCACCATGTTTACGGGTTATTTGCAGATATCGAGTGTGCTACATTTTAAGAACCATTTAAAATGCAGCGATTGGTTCACTGCCCCAGAGTCTGAAAGGAGACAAGTGTGGGGCCAGGATCGAATGTTAATTCAATTTTCCTTTTCCCATATGGACTGTCTGACCGTCAATTAGATTTGTCCCAAGAGCCTTTAGACAGCAATAAGCTGCAGATCTGCTTTCCTTAACGATCAATTATTGAGCGCCAGCGTCGAGGTGTCACTGCTAAACCAGCTTTCCCTCAGAGAATCTCTTTAATTCAGCCATATCTTCGATTCTTTCCTTTCCATTCAGGGCAGAGGAATCAGCGGTGAGAATCTGCCTAAGGCTCATTATCCAATGATACGTGCAACACGATTACAGCAGCGCAGGCATAGGAAATCCGAGCTCGAGTCTGGAAGAAAATGTCTTCATCCCACGTCTTACTGAGACCGGGATCACAAGGCCTCAAAATGGCTGCCATTCTTTGCATTCATTCGTGGGACACGGGTGTCACTGGCTGGGCCAGCATTTATCGCCTGAGGGAGATTGAGAGTCAACCACATTGCTGTGGCTCTGGAGTCACATGTAGGCCAGACCGGGTAAGGACAGCAGATTTCCTTCCCTAAAGGGACATTAGTGACCCAGATGGGTTCTTCTGACAATCGACAACGGTTTCACTTGGTCACAGTCTGAGGATCCTGGGTAGACCATTTAGGACGGAGGTGAGGAGACATTTCTTCACCCAAAGAGTGGTGAGCCTGTGGAATTCATTACCACAGGAAGTAGTTGATGCCAAAACATTGAATGTAGTCAAGAGGCGGCTGGATATAGCACTTGGGGCAAATGGGATCAAAGGTTATGGGGAGAAAGCAGGATTAGGCTATTGAGTTGGATGATCAGCCAGGATCGCGATGAATGGCGGAGCAGGCTCGAAGGGCCGAATGGCCTCCTCCTGCTCCTATCTTCTATGTTTCTATTACTGAGACGTGTTTCCAATTCCAGATTTCATTAATTGAATTTAAATTCCACCAGCTGCCGCAGTGGGATTTGAACCCGTGCTCCCAGAGCATTTACCTTGGTCTCTGGATTACTGGTCCAACATTTCCCCATATTTACTCAAAGTCGCCTCTCCACTTTTGAACATTTTTTGGAAATTAGACGCGAGGAAGAGGGGTTATTCTAACAGTTAGGGGCGATCCCAGTGAAATCCTTGGACTGGAGCTCAGGCCAAACTGGTGTTTTGAAAGGTGCTGCGGGAAATCAGCCCCCAGAAGAGTGAAAGAGTTAGTCAGCTTCTGCCAGCTGGTTTGTGTGATTAGTTACGGCAGCGAGGAGAAGGTCAGAGGCTCCTAACAGGAGCGAGTGATCCTTCTTTAGAACCTGATTAGGCTCCACCATCTGCCGCATCAGATGGAATCAGTTTGTGTAATCCAGATTACGAGGACAGATTGAGATAGTTTCAGTATGAACCAAACGCCAGGTTCTCACACAAACACACACTCTACGGAAATCAATTCTTGACTGCAGCTATTTAAATGTCGACAAGAATTTAAACTGACGTGCCTTCCCACCAGTTTTACAAAGAACAAAGAAAATTACAGCACAGGAACAGGCCCTTCAGCCCTCCATGCCTGCTCCAACCATGCTGCCCGACTGAACTAAAGCCCCCTTCCAGGGACCATATCCCACCATTCCCATCCTATTCATGTATTTACCCAGACGCCCCTTAAAAGTCACTGTCATATCTGCTTCCACTACTGAGTGTCTCATTCGGTCATTCCAGAGGGCAGTTAATAGTCACCCACATTGCCATGGCTCTGGAGTCACATGTAGGCCAGACCAGGTAAGGACGGCAGATTTCCTTCCCTAAAGGACATTAGTGAACCGGATGGGTTTTTACAACAATCGACAATGGTTTAACCGATACTTTGTTTTTATCGCAAGTTATGTGAATGGTTTCCAATTTTGCCCCACCTGAAGTAAGACACCTGTTCACCAATTCCATCGCCCCAATTACATTCCGGGATTTATCAATACAATGGGGTTCTTCCATAAACCACAGTGACAGCATGGAATGAATGCCTACCTGACTGGATCACAGATCATTCTGCATTGTTTTCACGTTAGCCGGTGGTAAGATACACATTGACAGAAGCATTGACCAAGCAACAGAGTTCAAGGGATTGGCCACAGAAATATCTTCACTTGTTCACCTATTGCCTGTCTACGGAGGGAGGGTCAGATAACTGGAATAGCACTGACTCAGGAATTCGTGGAGAGCGGGAATTTAGTGCAGTGGTGGGGGGGGGGGGGGGACATGTGATCCAATTTGAACCAAGCGGGAAACAGTAAATAACCAGGAGGGGCCGTTTGGCTAAGATCAAGGCCAGAATGTTACCACCGTTCACACCAGCGGGATTTTCCCAACCTGCCACAGTGAACGGAAACCTGGCTGGGCGCCAAATTCTCTGAGCTTGTTGCAGCAGGAGCAGCCCCTTCATCAGTTCAAGCCCAGGATTGGGGGCAATGCCATATCCTGTCAGCTTGGATCTTGTTGTCTCTCTTGTGGGGACTTTGAATTGGATCCAATTGGAATTTGAATTTGGTTTTTGGAGCAAGGAGTGGATTTGGGTTTGCCCGCTCCCCTCTGAGCATTGACTTTGTAATGGAGTAAAAAAAAAATAACTGGAGTAATGAATTCAATATCTCCAGAACCTTCTGATTGAGAGCCAACAACCTGTCCTGCTCCCCCCATGCCGACACTATAGTTAAGAAAACCCATCAACGCCTCGACTTTCTCAGAAGACGAAGGAAATTTGGCATGTCAGCTACCACTCTCACCAACTTTTACAGATGCACCATAGAAAGCATTCTTCCTGGTTGTATCACAGCTTGGTATGGCTCCTGCTCTGCCCAAGACCGCAAGGAACTACAAAAGGTCGTGAATGTAGCCCAATCCATCACGCAAACCGGCCTCCCATCCATTGACTCTGTCTACACTTCCCACTGCCTTGGCAAAGCAGCCAGCATAATTAAGGATCCCACGCACTCCGGACATTCTCTCTTCCACCTTCTTTCATCAGGAAAATGATACAAAAGTCTGAGGTCAGATACCAACCCACTCAAGAACAGCTTCTTCCCTGCTGCTGTCAGACTTTTGAATGGACCCACCTTGCATTATGCTGATCTTTCTCTACACCCTTGCTATGACTGTAACACTACATTCTGCACTCTCTCATTTCCTTCTCTATGAACGGTGTGCTTTGTCTGTATAGCACGCAAGAAACAATACTTTTCACTGTATGCTAATACATGTGACAATAATAAATCAAATCAAATCAAATCAGGAAGACAAGACTGCCATTCCCCTGAGACTCGGCTGACACTTAACCAGGTGGTAATGAAGTGCTGAAATTGTGGTATCCCTGATCAGAGAGACTGGTTAATGTTTCCAATGCTGGTTCTTCGAAGGAATACCACGACCGAAGTGGGAAAGTGATGGACAGAGGCAGGTACAGTCATCCCGAGTTAGCTCACTGGTTAAAGCTGTAGATTTCACTCTTCAGTCCTGTAACTAAACCTGTTGGCCGACATGATATGTGAAGTGGGTTTAACCAACTGCTTGAGTTAAATATAATCCCAATCTCGGTTTCGACCTGCTTAACGATTATTGGCCATCCTGTACACGTTAACCATCACTGTGAGGGGGACCAAATCCCAAAACTGAGTCTGAACAACCTCTGGTTTCTCAATTGGTGAAATTCCCTTTCCTTGTCTCCCTGAGTCTCTTCAGGAGGGGCCTGCTGGCTCAGGCCTCTGTACACAGGCCTCTGATAACAGGCCTGCACCAACAGGCAGAGCACAACCTGTCTGTCCCAATCCTGCAGGTAGTATCCTTACCTTAATGTAAGTATTCTGGGTGTACCGATTCCTGCAGTTAGAATACCAGCTCAGTAACCCTTACAGTTAGCATGTCCAGTTTTTGTAGTTAGAGAGAGTGCACCAACACTTCTAGTTAGTATATCTAGTGGAGAGTTCAGTTACCTCATTCAATTCTTATAGTTAATATATCTTGTTTAGCTAATTCACCTCCTGTCATGTGTTCGAGTCATACGCGCCAGAGTTTTACTGCCCCGCTCGCCACGGGAATCGGAGCGGGCGAGGGGCGGACAATGGGAAGGTCTGTTGACCTCGGGTGGGATTTCCCAGTTTTGGGTTGAGCAAGGCTGGAAAATCCCACCCATAGAGTTTTACAGCACAGAAAGAGGCCATTTGATCCACTGTGTCTGTTCTGGCGATCGAGCATTTATCTATTCTAATCCCGTTTTCCAGCACTTGGTCCGTAGCCTTGGATGCTGCAGAGTTTCAAGTGCTCATCTAAATGCTTCTTCAATGTTGTGCGGGTTCCTGCCTCCACCACCCTTCCAGGCAGCGAGTTCCAGATTCCCACCACCCTCTGGGTGAGAAAAACTTTTACTCACATCTCCTATAAATCTCCTGTCCCGGGTTATTGCCCCCTCTACCAAGGGGAAAAGTTTCTTCCTATCCACCCTATCAATGTCCCTCATCATTTTGTACACCTCAGTCAGGTCCCCCCTCAGCCCTCTCTGCTTCAAGGAAAACAACCCCAGCCTAACCAGCCTCTCTTCATTGCTGAAACACTCCAGCCCAGGCAGCATCCTGGTGAATCTCCTCTGCACCCTCTCCAGTGCAATCACATCCTTCCTATAGTGTGGCGACTGGAACTGCACACGGTGCTCCAGCTGTGGCCTAACGAGTGTTTTATACAGCTCCTTAATAACCTCCCTGCTTCTGTACTCAATAAGAAGTTTAACAACACCAGGTTAAAGTCCAACAGGCTTATTTGGTAGCAAAAGCATCTGTACTCTGCATCTGTACTCAATGCCTTGGGTAATAAAGGTAAGTGTCCCAGATTCCTACTTAACCACCTTATCTACCTGTCCTGCTGCCTCCAGGGACCTGTGGACATGCAGACACATGTTATTAGAGTTAGTATACCCAGGGTTTGATTTTCATTTGCTGAATCCAATGTAGCAGCTCTTATTCCGAATGGAGAATCCGCCCGTGCGGTTAGGCTGCCTGTTCCCGTTAGAGGCCCGGGTGTAATTCCGGTTTGTGAACGGGATTCGGGCTAATCCGTGAAGAGAAGGTGACGGAGCCACAAGGCCGATCACTTACCTCTGACCTGTACACGAAGAACAGGATGATGAGGATCAGTTCCATGAAGAAAATGATGAGCAGGACAATGAAGAACTGGAACAGAAAGGAGAGGTCCCGTTAGCCAACCCGCCGGGGACACATTGGCAAATCCAGAGCATCCCGCTGACATTCAGACAGCTTCAGAAAGAACAAACAGCACCTGCATTCATATAGCATCCCACGGACCATCCCGGTGCACCTCTCGTCAATGGCATATTGGTGAGGAGCAATCATTGTGTTCCCGTGGACAAACACGGCAACCTTCGTGAACAGCAAGATCCCACAAGCAGCAATGAGATGCATGACTAGTTATTTTCTTTCTGGGGACACTAGAGCTTGCCCCTGCTATTGTGAAGGACATAGGAGGGCAACGTGCTAAAATCATCATCTCCCAGTTTTCCTCTGAGCCACTCACCATCCGGACCTGGAAATAATTCGCTGTTTCTTCACTGTCGCTGGGTCAAATTCCTGGAACTCCCTCCCTAACAGCACTATGGGCGTACCTACACCCCATGGACTGCAGCGGTTCAAGATGGCGGCTCACCCACCACCTTTTTGAGGGAGTCAATGCTGGCCTTGCCGGGTGAGGGGGGTTGGGATGCACACATTCCAAGAAGATGAAGATAGTCGGAAGAGTGAAGGGCATCCTCAGACGAAGATTGTTCTACTGCGTGTGACGCTTCTGGCTCTGGGTAGAGTCAGAAATGAAATTGGGGATGCGATACCGGACTGAGGTCATGTTACAGATCACCAAGTCATGGAGAGGAAACTGAGCAGGTTTGAAGGTGATTCAAGGTTTTCTAGTGGAGAAAATATACTAAATGGAGAGTAGGTTTTAGAAATGGGGTCAGCGAGTGCGTCAGCAGAGAGGTAAACATTAGTTCGGACACACTGGGATTGATTACAGCGTCCAGATTTGGGGTCCTCGCTACATTAGAGAGGGTGCACAGAACACAGGAGATAATCCTGTTATCCTACAGATATAAGGACACTCTAGAGGAACTGGGATTCTTTCCAACAGATCAGAGAAGACTAATTACCACGGGGATCCTCACTGGACATTGGTTAAACATCCTCTGTTTCAAAATTAGCATGGAATGATAAAGCAAACTGCTTGCTGTGACACTGTAGAACATCCAAATGACATACCCAGAGTAGAGAGTAAAAGAGCTGTAACTAAGCATGAGGAACGTAAGATCATTATCAGCAGAGATCAGGTATTGGGAGAAATCTAAGGGACTAATGAAAAGATCAGGAACGAGAGGACATGGACTGGAAAAAGAAGGAAAAGTGATATGAGAGAAACAAAATAATGGTTAGGATCGGGAATGTTCTGCCCACGGCTGTGGCTGGGACAGGTTTCCAATGGGAATTAAATTCTTAAGTGAAAAGGAAGAATGTGAAGGGTTGCTGGGAAATGGCTCTCGTTCGGACAGCCAGTGCAGACATGATGGACCAAATGGCCTCCTTCTGAATTTCAACAATTCTGTTCCTGAAAGCTGAAAAATTCCCAGTATCTGATGGCCTTCATCTCAAGTTCGAATCGAGATAGCCTCAGAAACAGTAGATATGATTTTCCAAAGTTCCTTAGATTGGAGAAGTGTACCAATAGATTGGAAGTTGGGCAAACTTCTATTCAAGGAGGGAGAGAGGAAACAAGGAACTATAGGCCAGTGTGCCTGACATTGGGAAAATGCTGGAACCTATGAATAAGGAAGTATTAAAATAATGAACTTAGAAAATCATAGCATGATCAGACAAAGTCAACATGGCTTTCCAAATTGGAAATTGTGTTGGACAAATTTATTAGAGTTTCTTGAGGATGTAACTAGTAAGGTAGTGTGATGATACTGTGCCTTAAAGAAATGTATTTATATCATGGTTCTTGTGAAAGGTATATTTAAGAGCCCGCTCTGTTTAAACGCTCTGCTCCGGGCAGCCCACATGCTGAGAATGTGGAAGCATAATTGATCCTAGATATTGGGGTACTTGTTTTAATCTGAACTAATGCAGTTTTATTTTATTTTTGGTTTTCCCCCGGGGTTTCAGAGTAGAGTTTAATTAGGTTGATTGACAAGAGACAGTCGTGTGTATGGGTGGAGCTAAGTTTAGAGAGACAAGCAGGCAGTTTCTGCTTGGGTCTGCAAGGAGTAGGAGGTCTCTCTCTGTCTCTCGAGTCTGCTATTTGGGACCGCTAGAAAATAGGTTTCGCTCTCCAGGAGGTGTTCTGGAGGCTGGAGGACTAGCAGTCCACGTACCAACACGTAAACCTGTATTTTTTACTCACTGATTTTGAAGAGTTTAAGTCTATAAGAGGAATATTACTTAAATTGAAACTTATAGAGATAGATTAGCAGTTAAGACTTGTGTCTTGTCATGTTTAAGTATTTCAATTGGTGAAAGTTAAGTTAATTCATTTGTTATTTTTAAACTGTATTGTTAAATAAAGCTTGTTTTGATAAAATTGGGCAGCACAGTGGTTAGCACTGCTGCCTCACAGCATCAAGGACCCGGATTCGATTTCCGCCTTGGGTGACTGTGCGGAGTTTGCACGTTCTCCCTGTGTCTGCATGGGTTTCCTCCGGGTGCTCCAGTTTCTTCCTACAGTCCAAAGATGTGCGGGTTAGGTGGATTGGCCATGCTAAATTGCCTCTTAGTGTCAGAGGAACTAGCTAGGATAAATGAATGGGGTTATGGGGATAGGGCCTGGGTGGGATTGTTGTCAGTGCAGACTTGATGGGTCGAATGGCCTCCTTCATATCTAAGGAAGGATGTGCTGGCCTTGGAAAGGGTCCAGAGGAGGTTCACAGGAATGATCCCTGGAATGAAGAGCTTGTCGTATGAGGAACGGTTGAGGACTCTGGGTCTGTACTCGTTGGAGTTTAGAAGGATGAAGTGGGATCTTATTGAAACTTACAGGATACTGCGAGGCCTGAATAGAGTGGACGTGGAGAGGATGTTTCCACTAGTAAGAAAAACTAGAACCAGAGGGCATAACCTCAGGCTAAAGGGACGATCCTTTAAAACAGAGATGAGGAGGAATTTCTTCAGCCAGAGAGTGGTGAATCTGTGGAACTCTTGGCCGCAGAAGGCTGTGGAGACCAGGTCATTGAGTGTCTTTAAGACAGAGATAGATAGGTTCTTGATTAATAAGGGGATCAGGGGTTATGGGGAAAAGGCAGGAGAATGGGGATGAGAAAAATATCAGCCATGATTGAATGGCAGAGCAGACTCGATGGGCCGAGTGGCCTAATTCTGCTCCTATGTCTTATGGTCTTCTGCACTGTAGGATTCTATGATAGTGGGCAATAGAATCACACCTGGAGTGGAACACCTTATCCTCACACTAATCCAAAATCAAAAAATTGGTGGGATCTAGTCGGGCTTCGTTACACTTCAGGGTTTCTGACTTGATCCCTAACAACAGACAAAGGGGAAGATGTGGCATACCTGAATTTCAAGAAGGCATTCAATAAGGTGCCACACAAAAGGTTAAAGAGCGGCACTGTGGCACAGTGGTTAGCACTGCTGCCTCACAGCATCAGGGACCCGGGTTCGATTCCTGGCTTGGGTCACTGTCTGTGTGGAGTCTGCACGTTCTCCCCGTGTCTGCATGGGTTTCCTCCAGGTGCTCCGATTTCCTCCCACAGTCTGAAAGACGTGCTGGTTAGGGTGCATCAGCCATGCTAAATTCTCCCTCAGTGTACCCGAAGAGGCGCCGGAGTGTGGCGACTAGGGGATTTTCACAGTAACTTCATTGCAGTGTTAATGTAAACCTACTTGTGACACTAATAAATAAACTAAAACTTAATAGGCAAGATGTGGGCTCAGGTTGGGGATAATATATCAGCACCGGTGGAGGATTGGTGAATGCACAGGACACAAAGTGTTGGGATGAATGGGGCATGTTGAGGTTGGCAGGCTATAACTGGGGGGTTTCCACAAGGTTTAGTGCTGGGGCCTCAGCTATTTATAATCCATGTTAATAACTTTCGATGCAGAGACAGAGAGTAACGTATCAAGGTTTGCTGATGACACAAGGTGGGTGGGAATGTAAGCTGTTGGGAGGACACTGAGAGAGGCTGGATAGAGAAGACAGGCTGAGTGAATGGGTAACTTGATGGCAGATGGAATTGAATGTCAGGAAGTGCGAAGTTATTCATTCCGGTCGTAAAAATAGAAAAGCAGAATTTTTTTTAGAAAGTGAGAAACTTGTAAAAATGTAGATGTGATTGTAGAGGGAGCACAGAAAATTAACAGGCCCAAAAGCAAATCCAATCATATCCTAGAACCACAGAATCCCGACAGTGCAGAAAGATGCCATTCAGCCCATCGAGTCTACACCGACTCCCTGAAAGAACATCTTAACCAGGCGCACCCCTCTGCCCTATTCCCATAACCCCGCACATTTAGCATGGCCTAACCCACACATCTTTGGACACTAAGGGACAATTTAGCATGGCCAATCCACCTAACCCACACATTGCGAATTGAGAAGTAAAATCTCTCAACAGAGAAGTCAAATGGCACATTGGCCTTCATTGTAAAGGGTCGGAGTAAAGAATGAGGAAGTCTTGCTCCAGTTATATAGGGTTTTGGTGAGACCACATCGTGAATACTGTGCACACTTTTGGTCTCCACATTTAAGAAAGAATATTCTTACATTGCAGGCAGAACGGGGAAGTTGAATTAAACTGATCATTGGGTTGTCCTGTGATTACAGGCTGGGTAAATTGTCTCTCTATTCACTGGAGTTTGAGAATGAGATCTCACTGAAACCCCACTTTGATGGAGTGGATGCTAAGAGACAATTTGTCTGGTCAGGGAATCTGGGGAACGGTCTCAGGATAGGGGGGGGGCAATCATTTAAAACTGAGGTGAGGAGAAATATCTTTACTCAAAGGGTTGTGAATCGTAGAATCCCTACAGTGCAGAAGGAGGCCATTTGGCCCATTGAGTTTGCACCAAGTCTTCGACAGAGCATCTTACCCAGGCCCAACCCACCACCACCCTGTAACCCCACCTAACCTACACATTTTGGGACACTAAGGGGCAATTTATCATGACCAATCCCCCTAACCTGCACATCTTTGGAGTGTGGGAGGAAACCGGAGCACCCGGAGGAAACCCGCGCAGACACGGGGAGAATGTGCAAACTCCACACAGACAGTGACCCAAGGCCGGAATTGAACCCGGGTCCCTGGCACTGTGAGGCAGCAGTGCTAACCACTGTGCCACCATGCCACCCTTCTCTATCCCATACTCCATCGTTGAACACATTTAAAGATGAGATAAATCTTTGATCTCTCAGGAAATTAAGAGATAAGGCGATAGGGTGAGAGAATGGAGTGGAGTAGAAGATCAGCCATGTTCGAATTGAATGTCAGAGAGGACATTGGATGGGCCAAATGGTCTACTCCAGCTCCTATTTTTTTGGGGCAGGATTTTCTGGTCCTGCTGAAGTCAATGGACTTTTTAACGGTTTGTCACGTTTTCCAGCCCCGTCCTCGCTGTGACGGGACTGGAAAAATCTGTCCTTTATGTTTTAAGAGTGAGAGGACAGTTTAGTTCTCACCAACACAAGGCGCTTGTTCTGGATGTAACGATGGCAATCACTGGTTAATGTTGCTTCACTCATGTGGAGGAGGTATTCCCGCTGGGAAACTGGTCCGTGTGCAGGAGCGTTTACCAGACAGCCAGACGGTGCACAATCTTACACTTGTATCTCCAACAGCAACCAGTCTCATTCTATATCACATGCAGCACGATGATGCAGTGCTTAGCACTGCTGCCTCACAGCGCCAGGGACCCGGGTTCGATGCACGGTGGCACAGTGGTTAGCACTGCTGCCTCACAGCGCCAGGGGCCCGGGTTCGATTCCCGGCTTGGGTCACTGTCTGTGCAGAATCTGCACGTTCTCCCCGTGTCTGCGTGGGTTTCCCCGGGTGCTCCGGTTTCCTCCCACAGTCCAAAGACGTGCTGGTTAGGTGCATTGGCCGTGCTAAATTCTCCCGCAGTGTACCCAAACAGGCACCGGAGTGTGGCGACTAGGGGATTTTCACAGTAACTCCATTGCAGTGTTAATGTAAGCCTTATTTGTGACTAATAAATAAACTTTAAACATGCAGCAGCGGCTGTGAGATATCACTCACATTGGGACAGGGAGGGTCTCACTGGGACAGGGAAGGTCACACTGGGACAGGGAGGGTCTCACTGGGACAGGGAAGGTCACACTGGGACAGGGAAGGTCACACTGGGACAGGGAAGGTCACACTGGGACAGGGAGGGTCTCACTGGGACAGGGAGGGTCACACTGGGACAGGGAAGGTCACACTGGGACAGGGAGGGTCACACTGGGACAGGGAATGTCACACTGGGACAGGGAAGGTCACACTGGGACAGGGAGGGAAGGTCACACTGGGACAGGGAAGGTCACACTGGGACAGGGAATGTCACACTGGGACAGGGAGGGTCACACTGGGACTGGGAAGGTCACACTGGGACAGGGAGGGAAGGTCACACTGGGACAGGGAGGGTCACACTGGGCAGGGAGGGTCACACTGGGACAGGGAGGGTCACACTGGGACAGGGAGGGAAGGTCACACTGGGACAGGGAGGGTCACATTGGGACAGGGAAGGTCACACTGGGACTGGGAAGGTCACACTGGGACAGGGAGGGAAGGTCACACTGGGACAGGGAGGGTCACACTGGGCAGGGAGGGTCACACTGGGACAGGGAGGGTCACACTGGGACAGGGAGGGAAGGTCACACTGGGACAGGGAGGGTCACAATGGGACAGGGAGGGTCACACTGGGACTGGGAAGGTCACACTGGGACAGGGAGGGAAGGTCACACTGGGACAGGGAGGGTCACACTGGGACTGGGGGGGTCACACTGGGACAGGGAGGGTCACATTGGGACAGGGAAGGTCACACTGGGACAGGGAGGGTCACACTGGGACAGGGAGGGTCACACTGGGACAGGGAGGGTCACACTGGGACTGGGGGGGTCACACTGGGACTGGGGGGTCACACTGGGACAGGGAGGGTCACACTGGGACAGGGAAGGTCACACTGGGACAGGGAAGGTCACACTGGGACAGGGAGGGTCACACTGGGACAGGGAGGGTCACACTGGGACTGGGAAGGTCACACTGGGACAGGGAGGGTCACACTGGGACAGGGAGGGTCACACTGGGACAGGGAGGGTCACACTGGGACAGGGAAGGTCACACTGGGACAGGGAGGGTCACACTGGGACTGGGGGGGTCACACTGGGACAGGGAGGGTCACACTGGGACAGGGAAGGTCACACTGGGACAGGGAGGGTCACACTGGGCAGGGAGGGTCACACTGGGACAGGGAGGGTCACACTGGGACTGGGAAGGTCACACTGGGACAGGGAGGGTCACACTGGGACAGGGAGGGTCACACTGGGACTGGGAAGGTCACACTGGGACAGGGAAGGTCACACTGGGACAGGGAGGGTCACACTGGGACTGGGGGGGTCACACTGGGACAGGGAGGGTCACACTGGGACAGGGAAGGTCACACTGGGACAGGGAGGGTCACACTGGGCAGGGAGGGTCACACTGGGACAGGGAGGGTCACACTGGGACAGGGAGGGAAGGTCACACTGGGACTGGGAGGGTCACACTGGGACAGGGAGGGTCACACTGGGACAGGGAAGGTCACACTGGGACAGGGAAGGTCACACTGGGACAGGGAAGGTCACACTGGGACAGGGAGGGTCACACTGGGACAGGGAGGGTCACACTGGGACAGGGAAGGTCACACTGGGACAGGGAAGGTCACACTGGGACAGGGAAGGTCACACTGGGACAGGGAGGGTCACACTGGGACAGGGAGGGTCACACTGGGACAGGGAGGGTCACACTGGGACTGGGAAGGTCACACTGGGACAGGGAGGGTCACACTGGGACTGGGAAGGTCACACTGGGACTGGGATGGTCACACTGGGACAGGGAGGGTCACACTGGGACAGGGAGGGTCACACTGGGACAGGGAGGGTCACACTGGGACTGGGAAGGTCACACTGGGACAGGGAGGGTCACACTGGGACAGGGAGGGTCACACTGGGACAGGGAGGGTCACACTGGGACAGGGAAGGTCACACTGGGACAGGGAGGGTCACACTGGGACTGGGGGGGTCACACTGGGACAGGGAGGGTCACACTGGGACAGGGAAGGTCACACTGGGACAGGGAGGGTCACACTGGGCAGGGAGGGTCACACTGGGACAGGGAGGGTCACACTGGGACTGGGAAGGTCACACTGGGACAGGGAGGGTCACACTGGGACTGGGAAGGTCACACTGGGACAGGGAGGGTCACACTGGGACAGGGAGGGTCACACTGGGACTGGGAAGGTCACACTGGGACAGGGAAGGTCACACTGGGACAGGGAGGGTCACACTGGGACTGGGGGGGTCACACTGGGACAGGGAGGGTCACACTGGGACAGGGAAGGTCACACTGGGACAGGGAGGGTCACACTGGGCAGGGAGGGTCACACTGGGACAGGGAGGGTCACACTGGGACAGGGAGGGAAGGTCACACTGGGACTGGGAGGGTCACACTGGGACAGGGAGGGTCACACTGGGACAGGGAAGGTCACACTGGGACAGGGAAGGTCACACTGGGACAGGGAAGGTCACACTGGGACAGGGAGGGTCACACTGGGACAGGGAGGGTCACACTGGGACAGGGAAGGTCACACTGGGACAGGGAAGGTCACACTGGGACAGGGAAGGTCACACTGGGACAGGGAAGGTCACAATGGGACAGGGAGGGTCACACTGGGACTGGGAATGTCACATTGGGACAGGGAGGGTCACACTGGGACTGGGAATGTCACACTGGGACAGGGAGGGTCACACTGGGACAGGGAGGGAAGGTCACACTGGGACAGGGAGGGTCACACTGGGACAGGGAGGGTCACACTGGGACAGGGAGGGAAGGTCACACTGGGACAGGGAGGGTCACACTGGGACAGGGAGGGTCACACTGGGACAGGGAGGGAAGGTCACACTGGGACAGGGAGGGTCACACTGGGACTGGGAAGGTCACACTGGGACAGGGAGGGTCACACTGGGACAGGGAGGGAAGGTCACACTGGGACAGGGAGGGTCACATTGGGACAGGGAGGGTCACACTGGGACAGGGAAGGTCACACTGGGACAGGGAGGGAAGGTCACACTGGGACAGGGAGGGAAGGTCACACTGGGACAGGGAGGGAAGGTCACACTGGGACAGGGAGGGTCACATTGGGACAGGGAAGGTCACACTGGGACAGGGAGGGTCACACTGGGACAGGGAGGGAAGGTCACACTGGGACAGGGAGGGTCACATTGGGACAGGGAAGGTCACACTGGGACAGGGAGGGTCACACCGGGACTGGGAATGTCACATTGGGACAGGGAGGGTCACACTGGGACTGGGAATGTCACACTGGGACAGGGAGGGTCACACTGGGACAGGGAGGGTCACACTGGGACAGGGAGGGTCACACTGGGACTGGGAATGTCACACTGGGACAGGGAGGGTCACACTGGGACTGGGAATGTCACACTGGGACAGGGAGGGTCACACTGGGACAGGGAGGGTCACACTGGGACAGGGAGGGTCACACTGGGACTGGGAATGTCACACTGGGACAGGGAGGGTCTCACTGGGGCAGGGAGGGTCACACTGGGACAGGGAAGGTCACACTGGGACAGGGAAGGTCACACTGGGACAGGGAGGGTCACACTGGGACAGGGAGGGTCACACTGGGACAGGGAGGGTCACACTGGGACTGGGAATGTCACATTGGGACAGGGAGGGTCACACTGGGACTGGGAATGTCACACTGGGACAGGGAGGGTCACACTGGGACAGGGAGGGTCACACTGGGACAGGGAGGGTCACACTGGGACAGGGAAGGTCACACTGGGACAGGGAAGGTCACACTGGGACAGGGAGGGTCACACTGGGACAGGGAGGGTCACACTGGGACAGGGAGGGTCACACTGGGACTGGGAAGGTCACACTGGGACAGGGAAGGTCACTCAGTGGGATATCGATGGTTACTCACACTTAAAAGGAGGCACTTGCTTTCCTTGATGGCACCGAGACATCCCAGAAATCCAACCACCATCACAATGGTCCCAATGGCAATGAGCAGGTTGGCAGCTGAGAGCGAAGGCAGACTTGGTGCTAAGGTGGCGAAGCTGCCCTGTGTAGCTGACAGCCATATCCCTACACCCAGGAGTCCACATCCACAGAGCTGGAAGAGAGAAGGCAGAGTGAATCAGAGGCTGGAGGATAAATGCCAGACTGTTCCGTAAACAACAACACAACAAATGCCGCGTCTCCCCTGGCCACGGGATCGCGGGACGCGTGTCCCAGTCACAGAAATAATACAGAAAACGCAGCAGTTAGCTTGTACACAGCAAGATCCCACAAGCAGTGATGCGATAATGACCAGAGAGCCTGTGTTTTGGAAGGATAAATGTTGGAACTCTCGGCAGCAGAACCTCCCCTGCTCATTGTTCGGAATACAGCGATGGGACCTCCTTTATATCCACCAACCAGAGGCTTCAGTTTAACTCCCATGGTGCCCCGCTTCCCTCAGCGCTGCAGCGACGACCCAGATTCTGCACACACGGCCTGGAGTGGGACTTCAGCCAGGAAACTCCTGACCTCGAGCCCTGGCTGACAACAGCAGGAGCCGGGCAGCCAGTGGGAGACTCGCTTCCAGTGGGAGCCTTCGTGGATTAATCAATAGAGGGGCAGCAAGTGATGTAGAACGCTCGCACTCGATGCCAGTCTCCCCCTGGCTAGACACCTAACCCGCAAACCTTTGGACTGTGGGAGGAAACCGGAGCACCCGGAGGAAACCCATGCAGACACAAGGAGAATGTGCAAACTCCACACAGACAGTGACCCAAACCGGGAATCAAACCCAGGTCCCTGGAGCTGGCTCCCCCCTGGTTTCCCATTGGCTCCCCCCAAATGCCGGTTTCCCATTGGCACCCCCCTGGATGCCGGTTTCCCATTGGCTCCCCAGTGGATGCCAGTTTCCCATTGGCTCCCCTGTGGATGGCAGTTTCCCATTGGCTCCCCTGTGGATGGATCCCATTTGTCACAAGTCCCAGTTAAGTTTTTATGTAAAGTTAAATTCTCTCAAAATGCTTCATTTTATTGTGATAATGATTATTTCTCATTGGTGAAGTTGAATTGGGGATTTATTATTGGGGACAGATCAGTTGGTGCCACCATTGGCTCTGAGTTCTATTCCCTGTGTCTCTGAACAGGGCGTATTAGACTGTCAATGAGACAGTACGGACATGGCGGAGCAGGCTCGAAGGGCCGAATGGCCTCCGCCTGCTCCTATCTTCTGTTTCTATGACATCGCTGCTTCCTTCATCCTGTTGAACAATAAGGTTTGAGTAAAACGCTGACTAAACGTTTAATTAAATCGTCTAATTAAGTGGTTAAGCACGGCGATAAATTCACTTTGTTTAATGACACGAGGGAGTCATTTATATTCCAGCACCCCCACAATCAACACCGTAAAAAGACCTGCATTGCTATAGCACCGTTCAGAACCTCCTGGCATTCTAGTAGTCGTCGACTTCAGGAAGCATAGTCGGGAAGAAGATACAAAAGTCTGAGGTCACGTACCAACCGACTCAAGAACAGCTTCTTCCCTGCTGCTGTCAGACTTTTGAATGGACCTACCTCGCATTAAGTTGATCTTTCTCTACACCCTAGCTGTGACTGTAACACTACATTCCGCACTCTCTCATTTCCTTCTCCCCTATGTACTCTATGAACGGTATGCTTTGTCTGTATAGCGCGCAAGAAACAATACTTTTCACTGTATGCTAATACATGTGACAATAATAATTTATGTCAAATCAAAGCCCCTTCCAGCCAATGAAGTCGCTTTTTGCAGTGTAGTGACCAGTGGAATGTAGGATGCAGCAGATCGATAGTCAGTGAAATCCCTGGACAGGGTTTGTGGGGTCTGGACACCTCCCTGTGCTCCGTGATTAGAAGAGAGTGCACGATTTACGGATTGGTCGAAGCAGATTATCCCCCCAGGATTGGCACGGACAACGTGCTCCACTGGCAAACGGCTTTGCAATGACGGCACATGCTCAGTGTAAGTGGTGAGGATGACGCCAACTCTACAGAGGGATATAGACAGGTTACGGGAGTGGGTGAAAACTTGGCAGATGGGATATAAAGTAGGGAAATGTGAAAATATGCACTTTGGTAGGAAGAATAAAGGAGCTGAATATTATTGTGAATGCGATGGAGAATCTGGTGAACTGGTGCAGCGACAATAATCTCTCCCTCAACGTCAACAAAACGAAGGAGATTGTCATCAACTTCAGGAAGTGTAGTGGAGAACATGCCCCTGTCTACATCAACGGGGACAAAGTGGAAATGGTCGAGAGCTTCACATTTTTAGGTGTCCTGATCACCAACAACCTGTCCTGGTCAACCCATGCCGACACTATAGTTAAGAAAGCCCACCAACGCTTCTACTTTCTCAGAAGACTAGTGAAATTTGGCATGTCAGCTACGACTCTCACCAACTTCTGCAGATGCACCATAGAAAGCATTCTTTCTGGTTGTATCACTGCTTGGTATGGCTCCTGCTCTGCCCAAGACTGAAAAATCTACAAAGAGTTGTGAATGTCGCCCAATCCATCACGCAAACCAGCCTCCCATCCACTGACTCCGTCTACACTTCCCGCTGCCTCGGCAAAGCAGCCAGCATTATCAAGGGCCCCACGTATCCTGGACATTCTCTCTTCCACCTTCTTCCGTCAGGAAAAAGATACAAAAGTCTGAGAACACGTACCAACCGACTGAAGAACAGCTTCTTCCCCGCTGTCATTAGACACTTGAATGGACCTACCTTGCATCAAGGTGATCTTTCTCTACATCCTAGCTATGACTGTAACACTATCCTGCACCCTCTCCTTTCGTTCTCTATGTATGGTGTGCTTTGTCTGTACAGCGCGCAAGAAACAATATTTTTCACTGCATATTAATTCACATATTAATACATTGAACAATAATAAATCAAATTAAATCACTGGGGAAGCACTGCAGCATTTTTCAATTTTGTGCAAAGGACTGACTAAACCGTAAACCTCAGGGGCAGAAGTCAGAAGTGATTTACTGCAAGTTTTGGAACATTTAGCTGTCCACAAGTTGAACTCTGCGACAGTGAACTCAGTAGAAGCAGCGACACAGCTTTCTGCCGCCCAGACACAATATTCATCAACAGTGCAATATCAGCACACACTTACTACCCATCCTCTCTGCTATAACCTGCTGTGCTCAATGGTAAAATAGCAAGCACCTTTATAAAAACACCTCGCTGCCGTGGGACACGGTAACACAGGCATTTCAATTATAAACTTTACAATGGAATATAAAGATAAGAACAGGGTGCGTCTGGCTGTAAAACCTCTTCCAATAACCTCTCCGAACTCAGGTCAAGTTACCCTTTAACCTGAGCACTGCACTTGAGTTCATTGTGTGCATTGCCACGGGAGGTCAACACGTTCTCATTCATGTCTTGTAACCTGACAGTTTCGCTTTTGTTGGCGGGGGGTGGGGGGTGGAGGGGGGGGGGGTGGTGGTGGTGGCAGGGAGAGTCATAGTCACACATCTATTCCTATTTTTATATTCCGCAAAAGCTATTTATAATTAAAGTGCTTGCGTGAATTGTCCCACTTCAGTTTGCACTCTCTCTGGACTGAGAGGAGTTTATGACAGGAGCTCTGAAGGCGCAGGGTGGAGGCAGGGGCTTGCGGCATGGGGCGGTAGGGGAGGGGGGGAGGAGGGGAGGTGGGGGGATTGCCATGACCTGTGGTCAGCCTCGTCTCTCTCCAGCTCGCTCGCTCCTCTCCGCAAAGCTCCTTCAGTTCACTCATCCCGGAAAAACAAAATGGCTCCTTCAAGAGTAATGGACAAACAGAGCGGGTAAGGAAGACAAACACACCCCTCTGTCCAATCAGGACGGACGGCAGGGTCTGGGGTCAGGGGGGAAAGGGGTTTGGGGGAGTGAAGTGGTTGGAGGAAGAGGGGGAAAGAGTACAGCGTTCAGGGGGAAAACAGAAAAATGCAGGATAACTACTTCAGACCAACTGACTGGGCTAATACACACATCCCAAAATCACTTCGATATTAACAGTGGGTCATTCAGTTCCTTTCTGTTATTGTTCCCCTGGTGGAGAATTCTAGGATCACCAGGGGACACAGATTCAAGATAAGTGGCAGTAGGTGTCGAGGGGACATGAGGAAGAACTTTTTTACACACAGGGTGGTGGGTGTCTGGAATTCACTGCCTGAGGTGGTGGTGGAGACAGAGACCCTAAACTCTTTTAAAAAGTACCTGGATCTGCAACTTAAGTGCTGTAAACTACAGGGGGCGATAGGTGCAGGCCAGTCCACCTAACCCGCACATCTTTGGATTGTGGGAGAAAACCGGAGCACCCGGAGGAAACCCACGCAGACACGGGGAGAACGTGCAAACTCCGCACAGACAGTGACCCAAGCCGGGAATTGAACCCGGGTCCTTGGCGCTGTGAGGCAGCAGTGCTAACCATTGTGCCACCCTGTCAGTAAATTAACATTAATACTGTATGGAAAAACAATGAACTATACAACACCAGTAAAGAAGCTTCCGGAGAACAGCCAGAAAGAAAGATTGAACCCAGAGTTAGCCCGAGATTTGGAGTTGAGACTAATTTATTCCTTTGCCAGGAATCTTATCTTTAGGATGGAGCAGAGGAGGTGGAATTTGAAAGTGAGGGCAATGGGGGTGTGTACCGTGTCTCGAGCAAAACGCCGGGGAGGCGACGGCCGAGTGGTATTATCGCTAGACTATTGAATGCAATAAAAAAAATCTGGAATTAAGAACCTACTGATGATCATGAAACCATTGTCGATTGTTGGAAAAACTCCTCTGGTTCACTAATGTCCTTTAGGGAAGGAAATCTGCCGTCCTTACCCGGTCTGGCCTACATGTGACTCCAGAGCCACAGCAAAATGGTTGACTCTCAACTGCCCTCAGGCAACTAGGGATGGGCAATAAATGCTGGCCAGCCAGCGACACCCATGTCCCACAAATGAATAAATCTGTGCCAGCTTGGAGAGGGGCAGGCACCTAACGAGGGTGGGTACTGACACAGGATGTGACTGGCATTAGCCAATCTGGAAATCCTCTCAACAATAACTTATAACCGCACGTTCAATGTAATGGGAAGTTGTACAGTGATGCACAAAATAAACCAAAGTATAGCACGGGGTTCCAAAAGGAGGTATTAGGGTTGCTCTGACCAAAAGCTTGGTCAAAGAGTAAGTTTTGAGGAGTATCTTAAAGGAGGAGACAGTAAGAAGTCCGTCAGCACCAGGTTACTTCTCACTGTGGAGAGTTCTTACTCTGCCCACCCCAGTCCAACGCTAACATCTCCACATCTCGGGAAAGCAACCGGCAATAATCAAGGATCCCCACACACCCCGGATGTTCTCTCTTCCACCTTCTTCCATTGGGAAAGAGATACAAAAGTCTGAAGTTACGTACCAACCGACTCAAGAACAGCTTCTTCCCCGCTGCCATCAGACTTTTGAATGGACCTACCTCACACCAAGTTGATCTTTCTCTACCCCCTAGCTATGACTGTAACACTACATTCTGCACTCTCTCCTTTCCTTCTCTATGAACAGTATGCTTTGTCTGTATAGCGCGCAAGAAACAATACTTTTCACTGTATGTTAATACATGTGACAATAATAAATCAAATCAGATCGGAGGAGAGAGAGAGATGGAGAGAGAATTCCAGAGTTCAGGGCCCAGGCGTGGCCATCAATGGCGGAGCGATTAAAATCAGAAATGTATGAGAGAGAATCATAGAAACCCTACAGTGCAGAAGGAGGCCATTCGGCCCATCGAGTCTGCACCGACCACAATCCCACCCTGGCCCCACCCCCACACACCAATCCCACTAACCTACGCATCACAGGACTCTAAGGGGCAATTTTTAATCTGGCCAATCAACCTAACCCGCACATCTTTGGACTGTGGGAGGAAACCGGAGCACCCGGAGGAAACCCACGCAGACAAGAGGAGAATGTGCAAACTCCACACAGACAGTGACCCGAGCTGGGAATCGAACTCAGGACCCTGGAGCTGTGAAGCAGCAGTGCTGACCACTGTGCTACCGTGCCGCCCCGAGGCCAGAATTGGAGGGACACAGATATTTCAGAGGGTGAAGAAGTTGGAGGGGGTTACAGAGACTGGAATAAGGAGAGGGATTTCAGGGAAGGATGTCGATGTGTGCATGGGAGTGTGGGCTGAAAGTGCCATGTTGAGCGGCACGGTGGCACAGTGGTTGGCACTGCTGCCTCACGGTGCCAGGGACCCGGGTTCAATTCCCGGCTCGGGTCGCTGTCCGTGTGGAATCTGCACGTTCTCCCCGTGTCTGCGTGGGCTTCCTCCGGGTGCTCCGGTTTCCTCCCACAGTCTGAATTCTCCCTCAGCGTACCCAAACAGGCGCCAGGGTGTGGCGAAGAGGGGATTTTCACAGTAACTTCACTGCAGTGTTATTGGACAGCTACTTGTGAAAATAATAGCCATGATGTGGAGTTGCCGGCGTTGGACTGGGGTAGGCTCAGTCACTGGTCTCACAACTCCAGGTTAAAGTCCAACAGGTGAGTCACTCACCTGACGAAGGAGCAGCGCTCCGAAAGCTTGTGCTACCAAATAAACCTGTTGGACTTTAACTTGGTGTTGTGAGACTTCTAACAGTGAAAATAATAAACAAACAAAACAAAACTGCCCTCCGTCTAGTTAAACTTTTATATGAAAAAAACACCAATGTAGAAATGCTTCCATTGGGTGGACAGGTGAGACTGACGCAGATTCTTGCAGAGGGCAGAGAGTTTGTCTTCCCGAAGATTCAGCAGGGGATGCGTGGCTGACGTCAAGTCAGTGATTCCACGGGGTGTCACAGCCTGGTCTACCTCCTGTTCCTGGAAGCTGCCCCGATCGGGAATCTCTGCGCCAGCCAGGTAAACAGCAGCTGCCAGCTGGTCGGGATTTAGTATCCGACACACCCAGCCATCCGCAGATTTATCGACATTCAGCCTCCGGAGTCGAGCCGGTCCGCCTGATACCTTTTTATTTTTGTCGTTACCACGGCGAAATCCGAAGAAATGGTGAGTGAAGTATTGAAAATTAAATCTCGCGTCGTAATTTAAATTGCCAAGACGAAGACAAACTACACAAAAGTGCGAGAGTTGTCGCTGTCCCAGGTACAATATGCTGTTCCACTTCAGTAAGCGTCCCCGCTGACTCTGGCAACGCGCCTGGTCGAATGGGTTTGTGGCGTGCGGGACATTCCATCTGTTGGATCCACGTGCAGAGTGCAGCAGGGCCGAGGGAAGCTAAACCCAGCGCCCCCTCCACTGTCGCACACGTGACTAAACCCTGGTTCTCAGCGAGCGTGGGCCGCTGCCACTCGGAACAGAAAACACTCCATTATCTTCGGGGCTATTTTCATCGCCGCCTCTTCAGTGTGTGCAGTGTGGCAGCTACAACTCCAAAACAACAACCAGCAAACAAGAACCAGCCAAATGCTTTCTTTGATGCGGTGATTTGGTAAACAAAGCAGTGCCTGTGCGCCGACAATAAAAGACTGATGGGGCCGGCTGATCCCATTCTTTGAGGGTTAAGGGGTCACGAACAATTAGCAAAGGCCAGCCACAAACTGAGACAAATTTCCCAGGTTCCCACACTCGCCCCTCTCCTGGCGCTATTCTGTTTCCGCGATTTAACACATTGAAGACAAAACCTCTGGAGATGGCCACTGACTGGCCCTCGTCTCTGAGGGAACGCTCCTCGAGTTGTGAATGATGATGGGGATTTCTTGACCTTTCGATGGAAGGGGCTGCAGAATATTCATCCAAATGTCAACTCAATGAATGACCTCCCCGCTGCCCAGGGACTGGTCCATTTGACTGTGCTTTGGACTGCTGCTCCCTGACACTTTACTGCAGACAATGTGTCCACACCACTGACGAGTAATTGGGGATTTATACTGGGGAAGTGTCAGGACATTTGTGCAGAGGGGCATGTTGATACGCTTCAGATACGATTGAGGAAGGGGGAGGGTCGGCTACCTGCGACGATTCGTTATAGTGAACCCCCAATTCCCTCCGCTCACGGAATCCTGAGCTCCCTCCATTCAGAAATAGGGTTGTTGTAGCGGGAGACTTCAATTTCCCTGGTATAGACTGGAAATCGCGTAGGGCTGGGAGTCTGAATGGGGAGGCATTTGTAAAATGCGTACAGGAAGGTTCTTTGGAACAATATGTAGATAGCCCGACTAGAGAGGGGGCTATACTGGACCTAGTACTGGGGAGTGAGCCCGGTCAGGTCTTCAAAGTTTCGGTAGGGGAACATGTGGCAAATAGTGACCACAATTCTGTTAGCTTTAGGATAGTGATGGAAAAGGATGAGTGGTGTCCCAAGGGTAAGGTGTTGGATTGGGGGAAGGCTAACTTTTGTGGGATTAGGCAGAAATTGGCAGCTGTTGATTGGGAGAGGCTGTTTGAGGGTAAATCCACATCTGGCATGTGGGAGTCTTTTAAGGAACAGTTTGGGCTGCAGGATAGGCATGTGCCTGTAAAAAAGGATAGGAAGGGTAGGATTCGAGAACCGTGGATAACCAGGGAAATTGAGGGATAGTTCAAAAAGAGAGGCGTACGTTAGGTCCAGGCAGCTAAAAACGGAGGGAGCTCTGGAGGAATACAAAGAAAGTAGGAAAGAACTCAAACGAGGAATTAGAAGGGCAAAAGGGGGTCACGAAATGTCCTTGGCAGACAGGATTAAAGAGAATCCCAAGGCATTTTATTCATACGTTAGGAACAAAAGGGTTGTCAGGGAAAAAATCGGACCTCTCAGGGACAAAAGTGGGGAATTATGCTTAGAGCCCAAAGAAGTAGGGGAGATCCTAAATGAATACTTTGCGTCGGTATTCACAAAGGAGAGGGATGTGTTGACTGGGAGTGTTGACCCGTTAGAGAAAATCTCCATTACAAGGGAGGAAGTGTTAGGTTTTTTAGGGAATATAAAGACTGACAAATCCCCAGGGCCTGATGGAATCTATCCCAGGCTGCTCAGGGAGACGAGAGATGAAATCGCTGGGCCTCTGACGCAAATCTTTGGCTCGTCACTGGACACAGGTGAGGTCCCAGAGGATTGGAGGATAGCTAATGTGGTCCAGTTATTTAAGAAGGGTAGGAAGGATAACCCAGGAAATTATAGGCCGGTGAGCTTGACGTCCGTGGTCGGGAAGTTGTTGGAGAGGATTCTTAGAGATAGGATGTACGCGCATTTAGAAAGGAATAAACTCATTAACGATAGTCAGCTGGTTTTGTGAGAGGGAGGTCATGCCTCACTAACCTGGTGGAGTTTTTTGAAGAAGTGACTAGAATGGTTGACGAGGGAAGGGCCGTGGATGTCGTCTATATGGACTTTAGTAAAGCGTTTGACAAAGTCCCTCATGGTAGGTTGGCGCAAAAGGTTGGATCTCATGGGATAAAGGGGGAGGTGGCTAGATGGGTGGAGAACTGGCTTGGTCACAGAAGACAGAGGGTGGTAGTGGAAGGGTCTTTTTCTGGCTGGATGCCTGTGACTAGTGGTGTTCCGCAGGGCTCTGTATTGGGACCTCTGCTGTTTGTGATTTATATAAACGATCTGGAAGAAAGTGTAACTGGGGTGATCAGTAAGTTTGCGGACGACACGAAAATGGCTGGACTTGCAGATAGTGAGGAACATTGTCAGAGGCTACAGAAGGATATAGATAGGCTGGAAATTTGGGCAAAGAAATGGCAGATGGAGTTCAATCCTGATAAATGCGAAGTGATGCATTTTGGTAGAACTAACGTAGGGGGGAGCTATATGATAAATGGCAGAACCATAAAGGATGTAGATACGCAGAGGGACCTGGGTGTGCAAGTCCACAGATCCTTGAAGGTGACGTCACAGGTGGAGAAGGTAGTGAATAAGGCATATGGCATGCTTGCCTTTATAGGACGGGGCATAGAGTATAAAAGTTGGGGTCTGATGTTGCAGTTGTATAGAACGTTGGTTCGGCCGCATTTGGAATACTGCGCCCAGTTCTGGTCGCCACACCCTTTAGAGAGAGTGCAGAGGAGGTTTACCAGGCTGTTGCCTGGTATGGAAGGGCTTAGTTATGAGGAGAGATTGGGTAAACTGGGGTTGTTCTCACTGGAAAGACGGAGGATGAGGGGTGACCGAATAGAGGTGTATAAAATTATGAAAGGCATAGATAGGGTGAACGGTGGGAAGCTTTAACCCAGGTCGGTGGTGACGTTCATGAGGGGTCATAGGTTCAAGGTGAGGAGGGGGGGGAGGTTTAACACGGATATCAGAAGGACATATTTTACACAGAGGGTGGTGGGGGCCTGGAATGCGCTGCCAGGCAAGGTGGTGGAGGCGGACACACTCGGAACGTTTAAGACTTATCTAGAGAGCCACATGAATGGAGTGGGAATGGAGGGATACAAAAGAATGGTCTAGTTTGGACCAGGGAGCGGCGCGGGCTTGGAGGGCCGAAGGGCCTGTTCCTGTGCTGTATTGTTCTTTGTTTAACCCCCCTCAGCCCCCTCCCTTCCCTAAACCCCCAGCCCCCTCCGTACCCCGAACCCCCAGCCCTCTCCCTTCCCCGAACCCCCAGCCCCCTCCGTACACCGAACCCCCAGCCCCCTCCCTTCCCCGAACCCCCAGCCCCCTCCCTTCCCAAACCCCCAGCCCCCTCCGTACCCCAAACCCCCAGGCCCCTCCCTTCCCTGAACCCCCAGCCCCCTCCCTTCCCAAACCCCCAGCCCCCTCCCTTCCCAAACCCCCAGCCCCCTCCCTTCCCAAACCCCCAACCCCCTCCCTTCCCAAACCCCCAGCCCCCTCCCTTCCCAAACCCCCAGCCCCCTCCCTTCCCAAACCCCCAGCCCCCTCCCTTCCCCAAACCCCCAGCCCCCTCCCTTCCCAGAACCTCATCGAATGTGCACCATTTAACCTGTTTAACCGAGGGAATGCACACATAGCCCTCATGATATAACCCTTTTAGACAATGGCTGCCAGAATTCTCCAGTCTTGTACACCCTGCTAACGCCCGCCGCCAGCGAGAACGGGGAATCTGGCGCTCAGCCAAACCCTATTCACTGCAGCGGGAGCGGAGAATCCCAGCCGCGGGCGAGAGTGGAGAATTCTGGCCGGTATCTCTCTCTCTACTCCCCCCCCCCCCGCCTCTACATGATGTAGCCATGGCGTTATATTCCTGTTTACTCCGGGAGTTGCTGTGGGATATTTGCACGCATGCTGCAGTCTTTTCAGGAAATGTCAGACCAGGAATCTCTCCTGTTCTTCCACCCGGCAGCGGCGAGCGTTGGAAGGATTTACCAGTTACTACATCACGAACGCACCCTCTTTGGTCATTGAGTCCTGGAGGGGGATTCGAACCTGCCGCTTCTGCTTCAAAGGCAGGGACTCCAGTCACTGCACTGCTGCCTCACAGCGACAGGGATCCGGGTTTGATTCCAGCTACGGTTCACTGTCTGTGTGGGGTCTGCACATTCTCCCCGTGTCTGCGTGGGTTTCCTCCGGGTGCTCCGGCTTCCTCCCACAGTCCAAAGGTGTGCAGTTAGGGGGATTAGATTTTGATTTGATTTATTATTGTCACATGTTTTAGTATACGGTGAAAAGTATTGTTTATGCTGGCTGCTTTTCCGAGGCAGTGGGAAGTATAGACAGAGTCAATGGATGGGAGCTTGGTTTGCGTGACGGATTGGGCTACATTGGATATGCACGCACGCACAGATTTTACGCAGTATTCCCGGGATCGGGATTCAAATTCGGGTCCCCAGAGCTTTAACTGAGTCTCTGGATTAGTCTAGTGATAATACCACTAGGCCATCGCCTCCCCTGTAGTCACACTCGGGGAGTGTACACAGTAGTCTCGGGGGAGGGAGGGGGAGACACACATGCACACACACGCACACACGCACGCACACACACGCACACACACACACACACACACAGCATCGGGATACAGACACCTCACACACACACAGAATTTACACAGCATTCCCGGCATCGGGATACAGACACCTCACACACACACACGGAGATTTTACACAGTATTCCCGGGATCAAGGTTTAGGCAGCTGTTGGGAAGCTATTTATTTGACTATCGTACAGATCCTGCCAGGAAGCGGATCGATTGCTGCTGTTTATTCTACAGGAGGTTTTGATTGATTCTAATCGATTGGTGCAGCCAAATCACACCAGATTCTAAAGCTCTCAAAATTGCAGCAATTAAAGAGTTTAGCAAAAAACATTATCCCGTTCTTTGCAAATCGCTACTCAATACCGAGTTCCCAAAATCGTTCTCTTGCTGGTTTATAACAAGGGGACATAGATCACCCTGATTGCAGTGCTCAGAATGGGAATAAACCCAATGCTACCTCCAGCAGCCGAATCTCTGAATCCCACTCATCAATGCTGACAATCGACACGCACGGTGATGGTGCCGGGGATTCAAGATCAGCCAAACAGATTGACGGGCAACTCAGAGCAGGATGGCCCCCGTCCTGCTCCTTCACACCCTGCAGGGACTGGGTGCTGCAGGGACCGGGTGCTGCAGGGACCGGGTGCTGCAGGGACCGGGTGCTGCAGGGACCGGGTGCTGAGGGTCAGTGGGTGCTGAGGGTCAGTGGGTGCCGCAGGGACAGTGGGTGCTGAGGGTCAGTGGTTCCGCAAGGACCGGGTGCTGCAGGGACCGGGTGCTGCAGAGACTGGGTGCTGAGGGTCAGTGGGTGCTGAGGGTCAGTGGGTGCCGCAGGGACAGTGGGTGCCGCAGGGACAGTGGGTGCTGAGGGTCAGTGGTTCCGCAAGGACTGGGTGCTGAGGGTCAGTGGGTTCCGCAAGGACTGGGTGCTGCAGGGACTGTGGGTGCCGCAGGGACAGTGGGTGCCGCAGGGACAGTGGGTGCCGCAGGGTCAGTGGGTGCCGCAGGGACTGGGTGCTGAGGGTCAGTGGGTGCCGCAGGGACAGTGGGTGCTGAGGGTCAGTGGTTCCGCAAGGACTGGGTGCTGAGGGTCAGTGGGTGCTGCAGGGACAGTGGGTGCCGCAGGGACAGTGGGTGCCGCAGGGACTGGGTGCTGAGGGTCAGTGGGTGCTGCAGGGACAGTGGGTGCCGCAGGGACAGTGGGTGCCGCAGGGACAGTGGGTGCCGCAGGGACTGGGTGCTGAGGGTCAGTGGGTGCCGCAGGGACTGGGTGCCGCAGGGACTGGGTGCACACGGTTGTGGTGATGGTCACTTGGGGCTTATTGCAGCCACTCTGTCGACGGCCGCTCTGCTGAGGGCTGGAAGAGGTTTCCCAATGATAGACCAGACCATTCACTTCAGCCGCCATCGCCAGTGGGCCATCGATGTGGCAGGCGGCCAGTGCAGGGGCTCCTCCTCCTTACAGCTGAGGGTTTTTGAATTGTAAACTTTTATATAAACTCCATCCTCAGGCATCCCCTCTCCACCATCGCTGACCGACACTGCCTCAGACGGTGGAGCCGCCCTATTGTCTCCCCAGCCCCGGGGCCCACCCACCAATCCTAATTGGACAAGGCAGCCACTTAAATGGCCGCCTCTGCAGAGATCGCCCCCTGGCTCCCGCCTCCGCAGAGATCGCCCCCTGGCTCCCGCCTCCGCAGAGATCGCCTCCTGGCTCCGGCCTCCGCAGAGATCGCCCCCTGGCTCCGGCCTCCGCAGAGATCGCCCCCTGGCTCCGGCCTCCACAGAGATCGCCCCCTGGCTCCGGCCTCCGCAGAGATCGCCCCCTGGCTCCGGCCTCCGCAGAGATCGCCCCCTGGCTCCGGCCTCCGCAGAGATCGCCCCCTGGCTCCCGCCTCCGTCAGGCGCGGGTCCCTGATGGACATTTCCAGCATCAGGAACCAGGGACAAAAGTCCAATCTCACCTCACACTCTCGGACTAACTGTGTTGACGGCTGTGCCACTTACTGTGGTCCTATTTATTACCAATCATTTGAAGTGATTCTGAGGAAAGCTGTTTAGAAATGTATTTGGGTCACATTTTTATTTAATATTTATGGAGCCTGGGGACATCTAAAAATGACAAACAACATTGCAGTCGATGTAAGGCTCGGATCCACACGAAATTTCCTGCAAATTAATCATGCCATTTATGTTCAAACTATAAATTTTCTGGGCAGTTCCCTCCGCAAAACTACACGCTCAAAACCTGAAACCGGAATCTTGGCAAACTTTAATTTGCGAGCTTTATCTGACCCTTTTCTGAAACGGAACAGACATCAATGCTTTAAGGTCATTATCTGTCCCTGAGTGACTGAGGGGAAGAGGATCATCCACTCTCCACCTTCACTGATGATGTGAGGTTATTCACTTTGGAAGCAAAAACAAGGCGGCAGATTACTGTCCGAATGGCTGTAAATTGGGAAAGGGGAGTGTGCAGAGGGACCTGGGTGTCCTTGTGCACCAGTCGCTGAAGGTAAGCATGCAGGTGCAGCAGGCGGTAAAGAAGGCAAATGGCGTGTTGGCCTTTATTGCGAGAGGTTTTGAGTACAGGAGCTGGGATGTGTTGTTGCAATGATACAGGGCCTTGGTGAGGCCACACCTCGGGTATTGTGTGTCTCCTTTTCTGAGGAAGGATGTTCTTGCTCTCGAGGGAGTGCAGTGAAGGTTTACCGGGCTGATTCCGGGGATGGCGGGACTGATGTATGAGGAGAAATTGACTGGGTTAGGATTGTTTTCGCTGGAGTTCAGACGAATGAGGGAGGATCTCATAGAAACTTATAAAATTCTAACAGGACAAGACAGGGTAGATGCAGGGAGGATGTTCCCGATGGTGGGGGATTCAAGAACCAGGGGTCACAGTCTGAGGATTCAGGGTAGACCATTTAGGACAGAGATGAGGAGACATTTCTTCACCCAAAGAGTGGTGAGCCTGTGGAATTCATTACCACAGGAAGTAGTTGATGCCAAAACATTGAATGTATTCAAGAGGCGGCTGGATATAGCACTCGGGGTGAATGGGATCAAAGGTTCTGGGGAGAAAGCAGGATTAGGCTATTGAGTTGGATGATCAGCCATGATCGTGGTGAATGGTGGAGCAGGCTCGAAGGGCCGAATGGCCTCCTCCTGCTCCTATCTTCTATGTTTCTCTGATTCAGGAACGTATGCACTGTTCCTACTTCATTGTCATTTAAATAAGAGTCAAGATCAGCGTGAATCATAGAATCCCGACAGTGCAGAAAGAGGCCATTCGGCCCACTGGCTCTGCACTGACTCCCCAACAGAGCATCTTACCCTGGCTCTATCCCCGTTACCCCACAAATTTGCCTTGAACATCCCCCTAACCCGCACATCTTGGGACATGAAAGGACATTGACCATGGCCAATGCATCTAACCAGCAGGTCTTTCGGACTGTGGGAGGAAACCCACGCAGACACGGGGAGAACGTGCAAACTCCACACAGACAGTCACCTGAGGCTGGAATTGAACCCGGGTCCCTGGCGCTGTGAGGCAGCGGTGCTAACCACTGTGCCACCCACTTAGAACAATTCCTGTTTCTGGCAAATTTTGCCAATGTGAGCAGGACGCCCACCCTCCCCGGCTCCATTGTGGGGTGGACTACCATCACTAACCTTCCCCCGACCGCCTGCTCCCTAACACCCACTATTCCAGTGGGGTTAGGCCCCTTCAGTAATAACATTTGGCTTACGGCACGTCAGAGGTGGCATGAGCCAGGGGATCCCCAGTCCCACCTGGGGAACAAAGGTACTTTGACCATGACATTCATTAACATTGTGTGGTATTAAGACGCATTTGAGTACTTACCTAAGTTCAAAAATGAAAACAAAATGCACATTGAGAATTTTAACTGTTACGATCTTAAGTGATTTAAATCTAAAAAAAAACTTCAACAAGTTTCAGTCAGAGGAAAAGAGTACAAAAGAAAACACCTGCTCCTGGAGTGCTTTGATTCACAGGCCATCTGGTGTAGCTGAGAAACAAAGCATAGTCACTGGGGAGGATACTTGGGTACATGGGGAATATAAGGGGCATGGAATGTGGGTGAGGGTTGGGGGGGGGGGGGGGTTGTGAAGGGTTTGATGAGCCAGGCATTCATCTTTACAACTGGGCAGATGTCCCAGTTAACAGAGGCGGGCATTCTAGCCTGCCAGCCCCACCATCTGTCTATCCCTGTTGTTGCCTGTCACTGGAGATGCCAGTCTCCATCCTGGCCCCACAACAGTAAAAGATCAATAGTAAAGCTCTTATTCAAACCAAGCTGCTATTTATAGATTAAATACCGCGCTTGCTTCATTGCTTCAATCACAAACCTATTCTCAAAAGCATTTAAACACCAACGCAACTCACAAGAGAAGGCCGCCACTTGCAAGTTCTCCTCCATGTCGCTCACCATTCTAACTTGGAAATATAGCGGCTGTTCCTTCACTATCACTGGGTCAAAATCCTGAACTCCCTCCCTAACAGCACAGTGGGTGTACCTACACCAGATGGACTGCGAGTCAGAGGTCCAGGCTTTGGAACATGATTTGAAATCTCAAGTAATGGCAACCACAAAACTATTGGATTGCAGCCAGAGCCCAAATGTGACTCCCTACCCCACAGCAATGTGAGCGACGCTTAGGTAAAGTTGTCAAGGTCCCAGATGAGCGTGGGCTGTGACTGGTGGTGATTTATCCTGAGGATCTCCACACCTCAGGCGAGGGGCAAGGTCGAGAAGACATGGATGGGCCTTCATGAATAACCTCAGCTGGTACGGGAATTGAACCCACGCCGTTGGCATCGCTCTGCATCACCAACCAGCCAACTGAGTTAATCTGACCCCCCCCCAAATGGAAATGTCAGGAGTGGGATGTTGCTTAATTGCCCTTTGAAATGGCGCAGAAAACCACTCCGGGGGAGTGGCACGGTGGCACAGTGGTTAGCACTGCTGCCTCACAGTGCCAGGGAGCCAGGTTCGATTCCGGGCTTGGGTCACTGTCTGTGCGGAGTTTGCACGTTCTCCCCGTGTTTGCATGAATTGAAGGGATTTGTTGTCTGCCGTGGTTCAGCGTGGAGCTCCCCCACCGCGCCTCGGAAGCTAATTACACAATTATCAAACAAGATTTTCCTTTCATAAAATTATGTTGACTTTGCCTTGCACAGTGGTTAGCACTGCTGCCTCACAGCGCCAGGGGCCCGGGTTCAATTCCCAGCTTGGGTCACTGTCTGTGTGGAGTCTGCACATTCTCCCCGTGTCTGCGTGGGTTTCCTCCGGGTGCTCCGGTTTGCTCCCACAGTCGGAAAGACGTGCTGGTTAGGTGCATTGGCCATGCTAAATTCTCCCTCAGTGTACCCGAACAGGCGTGTGGCAACTAGGGGATTTTCACAGTAACTGCATCGCAGTGTTAATGTAAGCCTACTTGTGACACTAGTAAATAAACTTAAACTTAAAGATGCGTGGGTTAGGTGGATTGGCCATGCTAGATTAGCCCTAGTGTCAGGGGGATTGGCAGAGTAAATACGGGAATAGGGCCTGGGTGGGATTGTGGTCGGTGCAGACTCGATGGGCCGAATGGCCCCTTTCTGCACTGTAGGGATTCTATGATTCTACAGAAAAGTGGACAAGTGAAATTCAAACCAGCAGCTCACCACCACCTTCCCAAGGGGCAATTAGGGATGGGCAATAAATGGCTGGTCTGACCAGCGACACCCACATCCTGCGACAGAATAAAAAGATGGCGGATAGCGCAAGACACAAACGGTGCTGTGCTCTTGCTGTGGATCGCGCTTCATTCCTCTCGCTGCTCTCAAACGTTTAGACAAAATGTCAAATGGAAAGGGTGATCAGAAAGAAATAGCGCTGGCCTTGCGCAGGGAAGGCATATCCCCGGTGAGTGATAAGCAGAGAAACAGCAGCAATTCCAACCAACTGCCTCCATCAATAACTCGAGCTTTTAATCCGTGCCACAAAATGTTCTCTTCCAACAGAAAATCAAAGTATTAAAAAAAATACCAAGCACACAGCAAGTGTGTCTCAGAGTTACACTACCTGACCCGCACTGCAAGCTGGAAGACTTCTATTTGACCGGGTGTTTAAATCAAAGCACCTGGCTGAATGACAAAATTAACCAACTATGTTGCCACACAGCCTGCAGCTGAAGTTGATTCAAGCAGCGGTGGAAGAGCAGAGAGCAGCAGGGACTTATACAAAGATTTACATACAGATCCCCACATGGAAAACAAGGGAACTGACACCATGGGAACTACAGGCCAGTCAGAATTACATCAGTCATCGGAGAAAATGCTGGAAGGCATTCTGACACAAGTGATAACTGGACACTTCGAAAAGCTGAATATAATTGAGTTTATTTATTCGTGTCACAAGTGTTTATTGTGGCTCGGTTGCCTCAGTTTTCCTTGTGGGCGGCGCGGTGGTTAGCGCCGCTGCCTCACAGCGCCAGGGACCCGGGTTCAATTCCGGCCTGGGGTGACTGTCTGTCACCTTCTCCCCCGTGTCTGCGTGGGTTTCCTCCCACACTCCAAACATGTGCAGGTTAGGTGGATTAGCCATGTTAACTTGCCCCTTAGTGTTCGGAGGATTAGCAGGATAGGTGCGTGGGGTTACGGGGATAGGACCTCATGGGATTGTTGTCGGTGCAGACTCGATGGGCCGAATGGTCTCCTTCTGTACTGTAGGGATTCTATGAAGTAGGCTGACATTAACACTGCGTTGAAGTTACTGTGAAAATCCCCTAGGCAGCAGCGCTAACCACTGTGCAAGGCAAAGTCAACGTAATTTTATGAAAGGAAAATCTTGTTTGATAATTGTGTAATTAGCTTCTGAGGCGCGGTGGGGGAGCTCCACGCTGAACCACGGCAGACAACAAATCCCTTCAATACACAACTTCTAAGGCAAAGAGAATTGTTACCAACTTCTGCTGCCGACAGCTTAATTGATTCTGGCACATCACCGTCACCTTTCCATGACCTGGAAGTTTATTAATGAGTGGATGTGGAACCAACATTTCAGAGGCTGCATCTTTGAAGACTGGTAACAACTCGGAACAGGGTGGTAATTGGAAGGGGAGGTTTAATAGACAGCCCCTGTAGTAAACAAACGCATCGATTTATCTCTCAACCACCAACTTAATAAAGATGCAGCACCATTTTATCATACGGCAAGGTCATCGCCCATTCCCTCTCCCCCACCCTCCCCCGGAGAGCGTAGAAGAGCAGAAGGAATCCATGTCAACTCTCGCTGATAGGTCAGAGAGCGAGCTGCAGGCTGCATTTACAGCAGACTTTCTTGTTGAGAATCGACACCTGGGAAATGGGGAGCGTTGAGGTGATTGAGAACCTGGTTACCAAGCAGAGTCTTTCTAAAATTCTTTACCAGGGTTGCCAACCATCCAGGATTGGCCTGGAGTCTCTGCGAATTAAAGATCGGTCTTCAGGCCACTCCTGGAGAAACATCATCGGGACACATTTTTGCTTCTTAATTGTCTTTGAACATTCCCGTTCCCAGCTATTCCGGTGGGGTTGGGGCTGTTTGGCTGACAATCATGCATCGTCCAATTGGGAATTTAATCTTTTTGCTTTCCAAATTGGGGCGGCCTGGTGGCACAGTGGTTAAAAAGTGAAGTTTATTTATTAGTCACAAGGCTTACATTGACACTGCAATGAAGTTACTGTGAAATTCCCCTAGTCGCCACAGTCCGGCACCTGTTCGGGTCAATGCACCTAACGTGCAGACTCCGCACAGTGACCCAGGTCCCTGGCGCTGTGAGGCAGCAGTGCCACTCTGCTGCCCTGTTAGCACTGCTGTCTCACAGCGCCAGGGATCCGGGTTCAATTCCCGGCTTGGGTCACTGTCTGTGTGGAGTCTGCACGTTCTCCCCGTGTCTGCATGGGTTTCCTCCGGGTGCTCCGGTTTCCTCCCACAGTCTGAAAGACGTGCTGGTTAGGGTGCATTGGCCGTGCTAAATTCTCCCTCAGTGTAACCCAAACAGGCGCCAGAGTGTGGCGAGTAGGGGATTTTCACAGTAACTTCGCTGCAGTGTCAATGTAAGCCTTACTTGAGACGCTAATATATAAACTGGCGTAGGAAGGCAGTGCGTCACAAGGATGGATGTGTTGGCCGACGAATGGCTGGAGTGTGGGGGCAAATCATGTGATGAAACTTCCAATAAATAATTCAATCACAGTTGGCGACCCGAGATGTGCACATCACTGAACGCCAGCATTTGTTGCCTATCCCTAATTGCCCTTGAACTGAGGGACTTGCGAGGACATTTCAGGGGCAGTTAGGTGTCAAGCACATTGCTGTGGCTCTGCAGTCGCGTGTAGGCCAGACCAGGCAAGGACGGCAGGTGGGTTTTGATGATAATCGGTGCTAATTTGGGGTGGCACGGTGGTTAGCACTGCTGTCTCACAGCGCCAGGGACACGGGTTCGATTCCCGGCTTGGGTCACTGTCTGCGCGGAGTCTGCACATTCTCCCCGTGTCTGCGTGGGTTTCCTCCGGTTGCTTCGGTTTCCTCCCATAATCCACAGATGTGCGGGTTAGGTGGATTGGCTGAGTGTCAGGGGGGTTAGCAGGGTAAATAAGTGGGGCTACAGTGATAGGGACTGGGTGGGACTGTGGCCGGTGCAGACCCGATGGGCTGAACGGCCTCCTTCTGCACTGTAGGGATTCTGTACTTCTGTGATCCCCGTGATAGAGGGACTTAAACACAAGGTTGAGAATTTTAAAGCAGAGGCAATGCCAAATGAAGAGGCAACACAGGTCAGTGGGCACAGAGGGTGTGGATCACTGGGGTGTGTGATAAGAACAGAGAAAATTACAGCACAGGAACAGGCCCATTGGCCCTCTAAGCCTGCACTGACCATGCTGCCCGACTTAACTAAAACCCCCTATCCTTCCGGGGACCATATCCCTCTATTCCCATCCTATTCATGTATTTGTCCAGACGCCCCTTAAAAGTCACTGTTGTATCCGCTTCCACTACCTCCCCCAGCAGTGAGTTCCAGGCACCCACCGCCCTCTGTGTAAAAAACCTGCCTCGTACATCTCCTTTAAACCTTGCCCCTCGCACCTTAAACCTGTGCCCCCTAGTAATTGGCTCTTCCACCCTGGGAAAAAGCTTCTGACTGTCCACTCTGTCCATGCCCCCTCACGATACGGGCAATGCAGAGTTTAGCTTGAGTGGGTGTCGGAGGGGGCAAGGATCCGGAGCTGGAGCAGGCAATTTGAAATTCTTATCCTGAGGTGTTAACGAAATCATCACGTTTAGTTTGTTTGGAGAGCAGCCAGCAATCCTCCAAAGCATCTGGATGTGATGCTGAAGATGATAAACGGAATAGACAAGCTAATTTAGACGCATTAATTCAGTGGGTCTGTGTGCTTAAGGCACGGGAACCTCAGGAATGATTAAAAGGAAGAAAATCATTACCTTCCAAAAGAAGAGCGAGAGAAATCCGGCCCAACCAGAGGGGGGTTTGAAATCTGTGCAGGGCTAAAGGGTCTGCAGTTAAACCTCGTCGCTAATTGAGAATGGGTAATGGGGATGGGGCGGGGGTCTGGACGGGGGGGAGATATATTTAAATTAACATCTGAACAAGGATGTGGAGGCTTTGGAGAGGGTACAGAAAAGATTTACCAGGATGTTGCCTGGTATGGAGGGCATTAGCTATAAGGAGAGGTTGGAGAAACTTGGTTTGTTCTCAATGGAACGACGGAGGTTGAGGTGCGACCTGATAGAAGTCTACAGGATTATGAGAGGACAATTACTAGGGGGCACAGGTTTAAGGTGCGAGGGGCAAGGTTTAAAGGAGATGTACGAGGCAAGTTTTTTTTACACAGAGGGCGGTGGGTGCCTGGAACTCGCTGCCGGGGCAGGTAGTGGAAGCAGATACGATAGTGACTTTTAAGGGGCGTCTGGATAAATACATGAATAGGATGGGAATGGAGGGATACGGTCCCCGGAAGGGTAGAGGGCTTTAGTTCCGTCGGGGCAGCATGGTCGGTGCAGGCTTGGAGGGCCGAAGGGCCTGTTCCTGTGCTGTAATTTTCTTTGTTCTTTGTTCTTATCACACACCCCAGAAATCCACACCCTGGATACAAGCAAAGCATAACACACGTGTACATGCACACAAATTCTTACACACATGTACACACACACATATGTAAAGTAAAAGTTCATTCATTAGTCACAAGTAGGCTTACATTAACACTGCAATGAATTAACTGTGAAATTTCCCTAGTCACCACATTCCAGTGCCTGTTCGGGTACACATTATTCAGCACGGCCAATGCACCCTAACCAGCACATCTTGCAGGCTGTGGAAGGAAACCGGTGCACCCGGAGGAAACCCACGCAGACACGGGGAGAACGTGCAAACTCCACACAGACAGTGACCCAAGCCGGGAATTGAACCCGGGTCCCTGGCGCTGTGAGGCAGCAGTGCTAACCACTGTGCCGCCCAATATGTACATGCATGCATGCACACGTGTGCATGACACACACACGTATATGCTTGACACATGTATGCATGACACGCATACACGTATGCACGGCGCGCACACACACACACGTGTGAGCATGCCACACACACACAGCAAAGTGACGACATTCACTGGGACTCCACAGAAAGAGTCAGTGAGCAGCAAGTTGCCGTCTCTCACATCCTGCTACTTATCTCGGGAGTTGATATAACAGCTCGCTGCCATCACAGCTGTGCCACATCAGGAAGCTGATAAAAGACAGCAACTGCTCACCAAAACCTCTTCAAATAGAGGAAATTAAATAGTGAAATATTTGAACTATTCGGGGAAAGCTGACACTGGGCAGCTGCAACTTAAAGGCTCTGAAAGGAATGGCACTGTTACATTTCTGAAGCATTCAATTCCAACCTTGGGGAGATTCCTCGGGACGGCACGGGGACTGAAAGGGTTAAATCAGAAACCTGGTTTATATTCCCACGGGTTTTGAGGATTAAGTGGGAGTCTAATCGAATACAATGACGGGATTTGATAGGGGAGATACGGAGAAGGTATTTTCTCTGGTGGGGGAGGCAAGACCAGAACAAGGGGACAATTTTAAACTTAAAACTGTTCAGGGGTGATATCGGGAAGTTTCCGATGACGTTAACAACACAGGAAGCAGGAATGGGAATAGACCATTCTGCCCCTGAAACCTGCTCCATCATTCAGCACGATCCTGGAGTCTGTCTGTAATGTTGCGCTTGTATCCAGGGTGTGGAGTCCTGGGCTGTATGATGTTCAGAGATTATTTGCCCACCTCCGATTGCCCCTTGAACTCAGTGTCTCACTCGGCCATTTCTGAGGTCAGTTAAGAGTCACCCACATTGCTGTGGCTCTGGAGTCACATGTAGGCCAGGCCGGGTAAGGACGGCAGATTTCCTTCCCTAAAGATGGGTTTTTAACGACAATCGTTTTCATGGACGTTTAATCCCAGATTTTTATTGAATTCAAATTTCACCATCTGCTGTGGTGGGATTCGAACCATGGGTCGCTGGATTACTAGTCCAGTTTTAAGGAAATTAGGCATGTCAGCTAGAACTCTCACCAACTTTTGCAGATGCACCATGGAAAGCATCCTTTCTGGTTGTATCACAGCTTGGTATGGGGCTCCTGCTCTGCCCAAGACCGCAAGGAACTACAAAAGGTCGTGAATGTAGCCCAATCCATCGCGCAAACCAGCCTCCCATCCACTAACTCTGTTTACACTTCCCGCTGCCTCAGCAAAGCAGCCAGCACAATTAAGGACCCCACGCACCCCGGACATTCTCTCTTCCACCTTCTTCCTTCGGGAAAAAGATACAAAAGTCTGAGGTCACGCACCAACCGATTCAAGAACAGCTTCTTCCCTGCTGCCGTCAGACTTTTGAATGGACCGACCTTACATTAAGTTGATCTTTCTCTACACCCTAGCTATGGCTGTAACACTACATTCTGCACTCTCTCCTTTCCTTCTCTATGAACGGTATGCTTTGTCTGTATAGCGCGCAAGAAACAATACTTTTCACTGCATGTTAATACGTGTGACAATAATAAATCAAATCAAATCAAATCAAATCAGTGACAATATCCTTATGCCACCACCTCCCCCAGTTGAGACACATCACCTCCACACATGTTGCCCACCCAACCCCCCCCATTACACATTTTCAATTAGTTATTGGACTCGAACTGTAGCTCCTTTGGCCCTGTGTCGAACTCAAATCCACCTTGGCCTCAGATTTCTGCTCGTCAAAGGAGGTGGGGTGGGGGTGGGGATGCGGGTGGGGGTGAAACAGGCAGGGATGTGGAGATGAAGCCACGATCAGGTCAGCCATGATCTTATTGACTGGCGGAACAAGCTTGATGGGCCAAGCGGCCTACTCCTCCTCCCAGCTCCTATACTCACCTCCACTTTCCTGCCCTCTCCTCACATCCCTGGATTCCCTGAGAGCTGGAAATAATCACACTGGGCTGTGGAAGTCTGGAACTCTTGGTCCCTTTCAGGAATTAGATTGGCAGATTGTTGTGTAATGAATGGAAATGGAGTAAAGTGGGTGAAAGGTCAGGGGCAGATCAGCCAGGACCTGATCGCATGGTGCCGAGACACAGAATGGCCTCTTCCTGGTCCTCATCCCCCTCTGAACTGAGTCATTCCTGCTCTGCCCAAGACTACAAGAAACTGCAATGGGTTGTGAACGAACCCAGTCCATCACTCAAACCAGCCTCCCATCCATTGACTCATAGAATCCCTGCACTGCAGAAAGAGGCCATTCAGCCCGTCGAGTTTCACCGACCATAATCCCACCCAGGCCCTATTCCTGTAACCCCACATATTTACACTGCTAATCCCCCTGACACTAAGGGGCAATTTAGCACGGCCGATCCGCCTAACCCTCACATCTTTGGACTGTGGGAAGAAACCGGAGCATCTGGAGGAAACCCATGCAGACATGGGGAGAATGTGCAAACTCCACACAGACAGTGACCTGAGGCTGGAATTGAACCCAGGTCCCTGGCGCGGTGAGGCAGCAGTGCTAACCACTGTGCCACCTTGCCACCCCACTCTGTAGACTCTGTCTACACTTCCCACTGCCTCGGAAAAGCAGCCAGCATAATCAAGGACCCCACGCACCCCGGATATTCTCTCTTCCACCTTCTTCCATCGGGAAAAAGATACAAAAGTCTGGGGTCACATACCAACCAACTTAAGAATAGCTTCTTCCCTGCTGCCGTCAGACTTTTGAATGGACCAACCTCGCATTAAATTGATCTTTCTCTACACCCTAGCTATGACTGTAACACTACATTCTGCATCCTCTCCTTTCCTTCTCCCCTCTGTACTCTATGAACAGTATGCTTTGTCTGTATAGCGCAAGAAACAACACGTTGCACCAATACATGTGACAATAATAAATCAAATCATGTTGATATCATTATTCTAAGGATGTGGTTACCACCCCCCCCCCCCGCCCCCCCACCCCTACCCCCACCCCCCCAATAGAGAACTTGGAGAGAGAAACACAACAGGTCTATTTATAAAGCTTCGACGCAGCAACTCAGAAATCAATTCAAACCCCAGGAAAACTCAGCATAAAACGTACAGAGATCCTGCGACTGCGTTCGGAGCCGGAGGGAATGTGGGGGAGGGGCAGGGGGAGTGAGGGTAACAGTGTTGTGGGGGGAGGGGGGGGGAAATACAGCAGAGTGAAGTGTCAGAGTGACGGTGACGAGGCCGGTGGGGTCTGGGTGAGGGGGGATTGATTTTTTTTTTTTTACACACTGACCCTCAGCAATCCCTGCATTCCTGACCTCTGGAATGTTCCAGATTTTAATGGTTCCACCACTGGCGGCCGGTGTCTGGAGCTGTCCACGCGCTAAGCTGGGAATTCCCTCCACAGACCTCTCTCCCTCTCTCTCCCCTGCCCTTTCTCCCATTAAGGTTCTGTTGAAAAGTGACCCCTCTTTGGCCCAATCTCTGGCCAGCTGCCCCAATCGCGCCTTATGTGGCTCAGTGTCAGACCTTGCTTGACGCTGTGAAGCACCTTGGGACATTTCATTACCATAAAGGCACTATTTAAATATAAGTTGCTGCTATATTTGTTTCCTGCTCCAGTGCCCCTGGTTCCAGTTCAAAGCGTTAGCACTTTGACAGAATCAGATAGTCTGAAAGACGTGTATTGGCCGTGCTAAATTCTCCCTCAGTGTACCCGAACAGGCTCCGGAGTGTGGCGACTAGGGGGGATTTTCACAGTAACTTCATTGCAGTGTTAATGTAAGTCTACTTGTGACACTAATCAATAAACTTTAAACTTTATCTCCAGGGAGCCTCCTCTTCCACAAGCACAACAGCACAGGATTTCCTGCTTTGCACATTAGCCCCGGCGGGGAGGATGTCCCAATGTTATCGCACAAATTGGAAAACGAAGGGTGGTTGGCACTGCTGCCTCACAGTGCCAGGGACCCGGGTTCGATTCCCGGCTTGGGCCACTGTCTGTGTGGAGTTTGTACGTTCTCCCCATGTCTGCGTGGGCTTCCTCTGGGTGCTCCGGTTTCCTCCCACAGTCCAAAGATGTGCGGGTTAGGTTGATTGGCCAGGCTAAATTGCCCCTTAGTGCCCCGGGATGTGTATGTTGGAGGGATTTTTTTGATTTATTATTGTCACATGTATTAACACACAGTGAAAAGTATTGTTTCTTGCGCGCTATACAGACAAAGCATACCGTTCATAGAGAAGGAAAGGAGAGAGTGCAGAATGTAATGTTACAGTCATAGCTAGGGTGCAGAGAAAGATCAACTTAATGCGAGGTAGGTCCATTCAAAAGTCTGACAGCAGCAGGGAAGAAGCTGTTCTTGAGTCGGTTGGTACGTCACCTCAGACTTTTAGCAGGGTAACTATGTGGGGTTACGGGGATAGGGCCCGGGTGGGATTGTGGTCGGTGCAGACTCGATGGGCCAAATGGCCTCCTTCTGCACTGTAGGGTTTTTACGATTCTATAAAAACATGCAATTCAGGTCAAAACTGGGATGTGTCTGATCTCCCAGCTCCTTCTTTCTCTTTGTTTGGTGGGAATGCTATCATTGTACACCCGTTCTGTTACGCTACAACCTCCTGGTCTCTTAAGCAATGTTGATAGCAGTGAATGAATGAAGCGGGGCGACACACACACACACACACACACACACACACACACACACACACACACACACACACACACACACACACACACACACACACACAGACACAGCTCCCAAAAGTCTCTGGTTGAACCCAGCACTGCTGCTCCCTCCCACAGCAGGAGGTAATAAGCCGAAACCGAGGACATACCATTCCAGGAGATAAAATAAATAAAACCTCGGAGATTTCTTCATTAATTTGATTTTTTTTTTAAAAGGTGGCTTAACTGTCGGGCAAAGCGTGCAGAGGGGCAAAGGTCACGTCACTGCCACAAGCCAATCACATCTCTCCTGGTGAAAGTAGGTCATACGCTGGAAGGTAATTATTCCGAACGCTGACCTTATTTTACTCACCTCGCTGAAATCCATCTTAAGCTGCCAAGTAAGTTCTTTAAAAGGTGTTTGTGGGGGGAAAATAAATCAGACAGAAAGAGCGATCGCTCATTTCAGAGTTTAAGGTGCGCGTGTTTGGTCCACGGAAATCAGCAAATATTGGCTAACATTTCAAAAACCGTAGTTACAATTCAGGGACATTTCCCGGTTACAACTGCAGCTAGCAGACTGAATAAAAATCTGATTTATAAGGGAATTAGGTGTGACCTTCCTGCACCAACTCCACTGGGCGCTATGCAACCGGGTCGGCAGATTAGCAGAGGAACTGTACAGCGTGGCAGCAGGTTCAACCCTGTGCGGGCAATAATTATATATTATTGTGTTTAATTGAAAACAAGTGGTGGACATTAGCCAGGAAATCACTGGTTAACTGGACGCCAACTGAAACTGGGTCTGGAGGCACTTGCTTGCAATGGGCATCTCTGTGAGTAACATCTTCTATACATGTGTAAAGATTGGCTCTGGTTCGACCCTTCACTCAGTGTGCTTTCTGGAAAGGGTGTAACACTTGATGGAGTCTGTCAATCTGTGTGTGTGTGTGTGTGTGTGTGTGCGCACGCGAGTGTGTGTGTGTGTGTGAACGTGTGTGGGTGAGTGCGTGTGTGTGAGAGTGTGTGGGTGAGTGCGTGTGTGTGTGTGAGTGCGTGTGCGTATAGAGCGTAGGAGGCTTAGGGGTGATCTTATAGAGGTCTATAAAATAACGAGGTGTGTAGATCAGCTAGATAGTCAATATCTTTTCCCAAAGGTAGGGGAGTCTAAAACTAGAGGGCATAGGTTTAAGGTGAGAGGGGAGAGATACAAAAGGGTCCAGAGGGGCAGTTTTTCACACAGAAGGTGGTGAGTGTCTGGAACAAGCTGCCAGAGGTAGTAGTAGAGGCGGGTACAATTTTATCTTTTAAAAAGCATTTAGATAGTTACATGGGTAAGATGGGTATAGAGGGATATGGGCCAAACGTGGGCAATTGAGACTAGCTTAGGGGTTTAAAAAAAGGGCGGCATGGACAAGTTGGGCTGAAGGGCCTGTTTCCATGCTGTAAACCTCTGTGACTCTATAAGACCCAACTGTATCCAACCGCAAAATTGGCACAATCCTCCCCGCCGGGGCTAATGTGCAAAGCAGGAAACCCTCTGCTGTTGTGCTTGTGGATGAGGAGGCTCCCTGGAGTTATGAGTTAGACGCACAGTTGGCCTAGTTGGATGGAGTTAAGCTCACACTCGTAAAATGCAGCCAAGTGCTGCCAATGCCAAATCGCCCTTTCCAACTGCGGACAGGATCATCTTTTAATTACCCTCCGTGATTATCGATTGACGTAAAATCCTGTAAACTCCCGATTTTAGAATGAATCATAAAGGGTGGCATGGTGGTTAGCACTGCTGCCTCACAGCGCCAGGGACCCGGGTTCAATTCCCAGCTTGGATCACTGTCTGTGCGGAGTCTGCATGTTCTCCTCGTGTCTGCGTGGGTTTCCTCCGGGTGCTCCGGTTTCCGCCCACACTCCAAAGATGGGCAGGTTAGGTGGATTGTCCATGGTAAATTGTCCCTTAGCATGGCCTTAAACTGTTCCTATATCTTATGGTCTTATGGAAACAGAGTGGCTGGTTCAGCCATTTCAGAGGGAGTTAGGATATAACTGGAGTCACATGTAGGCCAGACCAGGTAAGGACTGCAGATTTCCTTCCATGGAGGACACCAGTGAACCAGATGGGTTTTTCCCACAATCGGTAGTTTCATGATCTTAATTTTAATGAGATTTATTAATTAATTGAACTCAAATTGGGATTTGAACTCATGTCTCCTGTCGATTAGTTCAGACCCTGGATTATTATGCTACTTATCCTCATCATTACAGATTATATTCAGAAATATCTTGAATTTTGCTGAAAAGATACTTGGCGAAGTTTTTCATCTTGCACTCATCAGATCACACACAGGAATGTCCAATTTTAAACTATCAACAATTCATATTACAGGAAGAAAGGGTGCTAATTGGTTGGCAAGTCAATTCTGATTGGCTGACGTGTTGCCATGGGGAAAGCAATGGAGAGCTATAGGCTCCTCAAACTTCCTGGTAATTCAAAAGAAAATTCAATGCCTAAACATATTCTTTTTGTATGCAGAGAACGGCTCAAACGGCTACCTGTTGTGTATAAATTACTTCTAACACGCATTAATGAGCCATTTTCTGAGTTCCCCTGAATTGGTTGTTAGCGTAGCTATTAGCACACTCAGGATTGTTTAAAATTGCATTTGAAATTCAGCATTCATGCATTTGTCCTGATGAGTGCAAGACAAATAGCTTTGGCAAAATGATTTGATTTATTATTGTCACATGTATTAGTATACAGTGAAACGTATTGTTTCTTGTGTGCTGTACAGACAAAGCATACTGTTCATAGAGAAGGAAAGGAGAGAGTGCAGAATGTAGTATTACAGTTACAGCTAGGGTGTAGAGAAAGATCAACTTATTGGGAGGTAGGTCCATTCAAAAGTCTGATGGCAGCAGGAAAGAAGCTGTTCCTGAGTTGGTTGGTACGTGACCTCAGACTTTTGTATCTTTTTCCTGAGAGAAGAAGGTGGAAGAGAGAATGTCCGGGCTGCGTGAGGTCCTTGATTATGCCGGCTACCTTTCCCGAGGCAGCGGGAAGTGTAGGCAGTGGCAATTGATGGGAGGCTGGTTTGAGTGATGGACTGGGCTTCGTTCATGACCCTTTGTATTTTCTTGCAGTCTTGGGCAGAGCAGGAGCCATACCAAGCTGTGATACAACCAGAAAGAATGTTTTCTATGGTGCATCTGTAGAAGTTGGTGACAGTCATAGCTGACATGCCAAATTTCCTTAGTCTCCTGAGAAAGTAGAGGTGTTGATGGGCTTTCTTAGCTATAGTGTCGGCATGGGGGGACCGGGACAGGTTGTTAGTGATTTGGACACCTAAAAACTTGAAGCTCTCGACCCTTTCTACTTCATCCCCGTTGATGTAGACAGGGGCATGTTCTCCTCTACGCTTCCTGAAGTCGATGACAATCTCCTTCGTTTTGTTGACATTGAAGGAGAGATTATTGACATTATTTAAACGTCACTCTTCTCAGCTATATTCGAGTCCTGTACCACCCAGAGAATATAGCAATTATCTGTGCTATTCAGTGAAGGAAACGAGGACCGAAATATTGCAGAGAAGGAGGACAAGAACAGTTAGGAAACATTGCAGCCGATTTAAATTATTAATTTGAACCTGAACACTGAGGGATGGACAATGTTTCAAATGAGCTGAGGTGTGATGTGCACATCCTGGCGACAGGATAAGAATATCACCCTGCAAGCAACAATCAAGGACGCTCGGAATATCAGCGGATGACTGAACTACAGATGGTGAAATTCAATACGCAGAAGAACGGGTTCTTTCATATTGGAAACTAAAATGGAACAACATTGACAGAAACATGTGGAGTCAGCGCGGGGTCAGCGCGGGGAAAAGGGTACAGCGCGGGGAAAAGGGTACAGCGCGGGGAAAAGGGTACAGCGCGGGGAAAAGGGTACAGCGCGGGGTCAGCGCGGGGACAGCACGGGGTCAGCCAATGCACACTAACTCTCCCAGGGACAGAGAACAAAAACTCAGCCTATCCAAACCGATCTTTCTGATTCCCATGGGGACCATGCGGGCTCCGGCCTAGCCATTCCTTAAATATCAATACATAAGGAGCGGCTCAAACGCGGAGGTTAGTGTCAACTTGAGCACAGCAGGATCCCACAAACCGCAACGCGATAAAGGCTAGACCTGTCCTAGCGATGTTGACTGAGGCTATTGGCCCGGACACCGGGGAGAATTCCCCCGCTCGACTCCAATCCCAGGAACACGTTCCCAACCGCATTAGAATCAGGGAGGGTGAAGAGAGTCACGGGCCTGGCTTAAAGAGCGATCCCAGAGTGTGCACGGGAAGCAGTTCCGGGACAGACTGGAGCTAGTCCATGTGGATGAGCTGGACCCCAGGAGAGGGGATGTGGACACACTGGGAGCCCCATTAACTATGGAATTGACAAAGCATTCTGCACAAGAGGGGGGGGTGAGAAAATGAAACCAAATCTGACGGAGGATCAAGGAGAATAATATTCACAGTATTTTGTGCAGCTCTGGTCATCACATTATAGGAAGGATAGAAACTAGAAGCAGGAGGAGGCCATTCGGCCCTTCGAGCCTGCTCTGCCATTCATTTTGATCATGGCTGATCATCAAATTCAATATCCTGATCCCCCCTTTCCCCCATATCCCTTGATTCCTTTAGTCCCAAGAGCGATATCTAATTTCTTCTTGAAATCACACAACGTTTTCGCTGAGTGAATTCCACACATTCACCACTCTCTGGGTGAAGAAATTTCTCCTCACCTCAGTTCTAAAAGGTTGACCCCTTATCCCCAGACTATGACCCCTAGTTCTGGACTTCCCTACCATTGGGAACATTCTTTCTGAATCTACCCTGTCTAACCCTGTTAGAATTTTATAAGTTTCTATGAGATCCCCTCTCACTCTTCTAAACTCCAGTGACTATAATCCTAATTTAGTCTCTCCTCATATGGCAGACCTGCCATCCCAGGAATCAGCTGGGTAAACTTTCACTGAGACCATGTGATTGGACTGGAGGGGCTGCAGAGAGATTCACCAGGATGCTGCTTGGGAACATTTAAGCTATGAAGAGGGGTTGGATCGGCTTGGGTTGTTTTCATTGGAGCAGAGAAGACTGAGGGGCGACCTGATCGAGGTGTACAAGATTGAGGGACATGGACAGAGTGGATAAGGAGCAGCTGTTCCCCTTAGTTGGAGGGTCAGTCACGAGGGGACAGGTTCAAGGTGAGGGGTGGGAGGTTTAGGGGGGATGTGAGGAAAACCTTTTTACCCAGAGGGTGGTGAGGGTCTGGAATGTGCTGCCTGGGAGGGTGGTGGAGGCAGGTTGCCTCACATCCTTTAAAAAGTATCAGCATTGATCCTGTCAAGCTCCCTGAGAATCCTATAGGTCATGTCACTGAATTAGTAATCCAGAGGCCCAGGCTAATGCTCTGGAGATATGGGTTCAAATCCCACCACGGCAGACGGAGGAATTTAAGTTAAGGGTAGATTCAGAAAGAATGTTCCCAATGGTGGGGGAGTCCAGAACTAGGGATCATAGTTTGAGGATAAGGGGTAAACCTTTTAGAACTGAGGTGAGGAGAAATTTCTTCACCCAGAGAGTGGTGAATGTGTGGAATTCACTCAGCGAATTCAGGGCTATGGGCCAAGTGCTGGCAGATGGGATTAGGTGGGAGTTCAGGTGTTTCTAATGTACCGGTGCTGACTCGATGGGCCGAAGGGCCTCTTCTGCGCTGTTTGATTCTATGATTCTATGGCACAAAAGAGAGCCGTGTAGAACAGTGGAATAAGATCAACGCTGATTATTACCATGTACAGGAAAAAGACCAGCGATACGAGGGATTGGTGTAGTGCTAGGCCATTACACCATAAGGCATAGGAGCAGAAGTAGACCATTCGGCCCATCGAGTCTGCTCCGCCATTCAATGAGATCATGACTGACCTGATGTGATAATCCTCGACTCCACTTTCCCGTCTTATCCCCATAACCCTCGATTCCCTTACTGATTAAAAATCTGTCTATCTCAGCCTTGAACATACTTAACGACTCTACAGCCCTCTGTCGTAAAGAATTCCACAGATTCACTCCCCTCTGAGAGAAGAAATTCCTCCCCATCTCTGTGTTAAATGGGCGACCCCCTTACTCCGAGATTATATCCTCTGGTCACACAAGGGGAAGCAACCTCTCAGCATTGATCCTGTCAAGCTCCCTGAGAATCCTATAGGTCATGTCACTGAATTAGTAATCCAGAGGCCCAGGCTAATGCTCTGGAGATATGGGTTCAAATCCCACCACGGCAGCCGGAGGAATTTAAGTTAAATTAATAAATCTGGAATATAAAGCTAGTCTCAGTAATGGTGACCATGAAACAATTGTCAATTTAGCCACAGTGATGTGGTTGACTCTTAACTGCCCTCTGGAATGGCCCAGTGAGACACTCAGTTCAAGAGCAATTAGGGATGGACAATAAGTTCTGGCCCAGCCAATGACGCCCACATCCCATGATCGAATAAAAATAGACAAAAAAAAGGGAAAAAGGTGCAGGCCGCGGTCACCCCGAAACCGGAAAATCCCGCCCGAGGTCAACGGACCTTTCCATGGTCCGCCCCTCGCCCACTCCGATTCCCGTGGCGGGCGGAACGGGAAAATTCATCCCACTGGGTTTATAAAGCAAAACAAAATGGCAAGTATTGTAATTACACAGAGGTCAAACTGAGCGATACATGATATCTATTTCATAGCAAGATACAGATGTCATATGGGAATGAAATAGATTGGTTATATTTGGAAGAGGCAGAATGATCAGAAAGGATGAAGAGCGACAATATGAGTTAACGAGATGAACCTTACTGTGCAGAAGGAACACAGACCCCCCACTCACTGTTTCCAATATCATCCCAGTTTTAATAAAACAAAGAGACAGAGTTAATCTAGTTACTGGGTGGATTATCACCCATGAGATAGCAAACACCAGCTGGGCTGAATGGCCTGATGTATTTCTATACATTTTATCAGATATTCTGCAGACAGTTTCAAACATAGCCAAAATGAAAAGTTGGAGAGACACGACAGAGTGCGGAGATGGTGAGGGAGTTATCGCCCTGAGTTAATCTTCATCGGTGTGAGCACAACACAGTCAGGAGTGTAATGAGCATGACCAGGACAAAGCATTAATTGGCAGCCCATCCACCACCTTCAACATTCACTCCCTCCACCACCGACGCACAGTGGCAGCAATGTGTACCATCTACAAGATGCACTGCAACAACTCACCAAGGCTCCTTACATAACGCCTTCCAAACCCACAACTGCTACCATCTAGAGAAGGAGAAGAACAGCAGACACATGGGAACACCACCACTTGCAAGTTCCTCCAAATTAGGAATCTTATTTCAAACCAGGATTGAGTACCCTGTGTCATTAACATCATTGAAAAGCAGCCTATGAATTAATTTGCAGAACACTGCAAATTTGAAATGGATTTTATAGACTTCAGTGATTCTGTTTTTGATTCAAGGGGCAGCGATGCAGGAAGCATCAGATTGATAGCTTCACCTTTCCATCTGTGCCTCAGGGCTGCTCTCTGGCTGTGAGCATTCGCTGCAGGATCAGGGCAGGCTAAATACTGGGCCTCAGATGTCCAGAATTTACTGACTGCTGGCAATGGTTTTTGGTTTGATTTGATTTATTGTCATGTGTATTAGTATACAGTGAAAAGTATTGTTTCTTGCACGCTATACAGACAAAGCGGACCGTACATAGAGAAGGAAAGGACAGGGTACAGAATGTAGTGTTACAAAGTAAAAGTAAAGTAAAGTTTATTTATTAGTCACAAGTAAGGCTTACATTAACGCTGCAATGAAGTTACTGTGAAAATCCCCTAATCGCCACACTCCGGCGCCTGTTCGGGTACACTGAGGGAGAACTTAGCACGGCCAATGCACCTAAGTCATAGCTAGGATGTAGAGAAAGATCAACTTAATGTGATATAGGTCCATTCAAAAGTCTGATGGCAGCAGGGAAGAAGCTGTTCTTGAGTTGGTTGGTACGCGATCTCAGACTTTTGTATCTTTTTCCCGACGGAAGAAGATGGAAGAGTTTATGTCTGGGGTGTGTGGGGTCCTTGATTATGCTGGCTGCTTTCCCGAGGCAGTGGGAAGTGTAGACAGAGTCAATGGAAGGGAGGCTGGTTTGCGTGATGGATTGGGCTACATTCACAACCTTTTGTAGTTTCTTGCGGTCTTGGGCAGAGCAGGAGCCATACCAAGCTGTGATACAACCAGAAAGAATGCTTCCTATAGTGCATCTGTAAAAGTTGGTGAGAGTCTTGGCTGACATGGGAGAGTTTGCTGAGGAAGAGACCCAAAACTGTGACCGTAATCCAGCTGTGCACAGATGAATGGTTCTGTACAAGTGGAGTATTCCTCTTGATGTGTCGGCCCAGAGAGAGATGATCCCCTCCTCATGGGGAAGGGCAAGGGGACAGGCCTCAAATCCACCCCAGCCAGAATGGGAATTGAATCCCTTGCTGTTGGCACTGATTTGATCCACATTGACCATCCATCACCCCAGCCATCCAGCTCCCTGGGAGTTGCATGTTGCAGTTTGGAGCTACAGATAGTGAGCTGAGCAGGAATCGCTCCCACTCTTACTGCGAACCATTGCTGCATGTCGGGAGGATTTACAAGTCAATATTCCACCTGTTTCACCGCGTTACAAATGCACCTTCCTGGCCAACAAGTCCAGGAGTAGGACTTGAACCAGGAGCTTCTGGCTCAGATGCAGGGACCCACTGTGCCACAGGAGCTCCAAGAGCAGCGCTATTGTGATCAGAACCAGGACTGCAACCAGTCCTGGGGTGACACGGTGGCACAGTGGTTAGCGCTGCTGCCGCACAGCGCCAGGGATCCAGGTTCAATTCCGGCCTCGGGTGACTGCGTGGAGTTTGCACATTCTCCCCGTGTCTGCGTGGGTTTCCTCCGGGTGCTCCGGTTTCCTCCCACAGTCCGAAAGACATGCTGGTTAGGTGGATTGACCATGGAAAATGTGCGGGATTACGGGGATAAGGCAGGGGGGTAGGGCTTTAGGTAGAATGCTCTTTCGGAGAGTCAGTGCAGACTCAATGGGCTGAATGGCCTCTTCCTGCAGTGTAGGGATTCTATCGATGGGGCTGAATTTAAGGGTGGGGGAGAGCAATAGGAATTGGGAGGGGGGTGGGGGGTGAGACTGAGCAATGGGATAGGGAGCAGTGAATGGCTTCCGTGCTGTACCCTGGGGGATTGACTGTGAGACTCAGATCTCATCACACCTCCAAACATCGTGTTTTTGACAGCCTGAGGGCTCCAATATTGAACCGAGGCAGCCACGGATAAGGGCTTGAAAGAAAATATTTAATGACAGGAGTCTCCAGCCTCACCACAACATTCAAGCTTTGTATAATTGAATGGTATGAAAGCAGTTACTCCCTAACATCTAACCACACCACGGGAAAAAAAACCCATCATTGAGTCCTTCATGATGAGATTCACGAGTCTGACTCCTGATTTTGATCAGATTCTGGTCTGTAAACAGAGGAAGGCCAGACTGAAGCACACGCAAAGCTCTCTGCGGAACTCTGCAATCTGGGGGCACCACTAAGGTCCAGTGGGTTTCCAATCTTCAGTCCTCTGGCCATTATACAACTGGGAAATATCGAGGTCCATTTTACACCGCCCCCCCCCCCCCCCCCCCCCCCCCCAACCTCCCCGTCCCCTCACCAGTGGGAGTAAATCAGGAGATAGAAAAGGCATATAAAAAAGGCAATACTACAATAATCATGGGGGACTTCAATATGCAGGTGGACTGGGAAAATCAGGTTAGTAGTGGATCCCAAGAAAAGGAATTTGTGGAATGTCTAAGAGATGGTTTTTTTGGAGCAGCTTGCGACAGAGCCTACTAGGGAACAGACAATTCTGGATTTGGTGATGTGTAATGAGGCAGAATTGATCAGGGAACTTAAGGTGAAGGAACCCTTAGGGAGCAGTGACTACAATATGATAGAATTTACCCTGCAGTTTGAGAGGGAGAAGCTGGAATCAGATGGAACGGTATTACAATAAAGGTAATTACAGATACATGAGGGAGGAGCTGGCCAGAGTTGATGGGAAAGGGAGCCCCGCAGGGAAGACAGCGGAACAGCAATGGCAGGAGTTTTTGAGGGTTATTCGGGAGGCACAACAGAAATTCATCCCAAGGAGGAGGAAACGTGCTAAGGGGAGGACGAGGCATCCATGGCTGATGAGGGAAGTCAAGGACGGCATAAAAGCAAAAGAGAAAGCATGCAAAGTGGCGAGGATTAGTGGGAAGCCAGAGGATTGGGAAGCCTTTAAAAGTGAGCAGAGGACAACTAAAAAAGCAATAAGGGGGGAGAAGATGAAATATGAGTGTAAGCTAGCTAGCAATATAAAAGAAGATAGCAAGAGTTATTTTCAATATATAAAAGATAAGAGAGAGGCAAAGATAGACACTGGACCACTGGAAAATGAGACTGGAGAAGTAATAATAGGAAACAAAGCAATGGCAGAGGAACTGAATTGTTACTTTGCATCAGTCTTCACGGTGGAGGACACCAGTGGGATGCCAGAGCTCCAGGAGAATCAGGGGGCACAGGTGAGTGTAGTGGCCATCAATAAGGAGAAGGTTCTGGGAAACTGAAAGGTCTGAAGGTGGATAAATCTCCTGGACTGGATGGACGACACCCCAGGGTTCTAAAAGAGATCGCTGAGGAAATTGTGGAGGCATTGATGGTGATCCTTCAGGAATCACTGGAGGCAGGGAGAATCCCAGAGGACTGGAAAGTAGCTAATGTAACACCGCTGTTTAAGAAGGGAGGGAGGCAGCAGATGGGAAATTATAGGCCGGTTAGCCTGACTTTAGTCATTGGCAAGATTTTAGAGTCCATTATTAAAGATGAGATCGCAAAGTACTTGGGAATGCATGATAAAATAAGACAGAGTCAGCATGGCTTTGTCAAGAGGGGGTCATGTCTGACAAATCTGTTAGAGTTCTTTGAGGAGGTAACAAGGAAGCTAGATAAAGGAGAACCAGTGGACGTGATTTATTTAGATTTCCAGAAGGCCTTTGACAAGGTGCCGCATAGGAAATTGTTCAATAAGTTAAGCGCCCATGGTGTTAAGGGTAAGACCCTGGCATGGAGAGAGGATTGGCTGACTGGCAGAAGGCAGAGAGTGGGGATAAAGGGGCCTTTTTCAGGATGGCAGCCGGTGATTAGTGGTGAGCCTCAGGGGTCGGTGCTGGGACCACAACTTTTCACAATATACATTAACAATTTGGAGGAAGGAACTGAAGGCACTGTTGCTAAGTTTGCAGATGATACAAAGATATGTAGAGGGACAGGTAGTATTGAGGAAGCAGGGGGGCTGCAGAAGGACTTGGACAGGTTAGGAGAGTGGGCAAAGAAGTGGCAGATGGAATATGATGTGGAAAGGTGTGAGGTTATGCACTTTGGAAGGAGGAATGGAGGCACAGACTATTTTCTAAACGGGGAAATGCTTAGGAAATCAGAAACACAAAGGGACTTGGGAGTCATTGTTCAAGATTCTCTTAAGGTTAACGTGCAGGTTCAGTCGGCAGTTAGGAAGATAAATGCAATGTTAGCATTCATGTCGAGAGGGCTAGAATACAAGAGCAGGGATGGACTTCTGAGGCTGTATAAGGCTCTGGTCAGACCCCATTTGGAGTATTGTGAGCAGTTTTGGGCCCCATATCTAAGGAAGGATGTGCTGGCCTTGGAAAGGATCCAGAGGAGGTTCACAAGAATGATCCCTGGAATGAAGAGCTTGTCATATGAGGAACGGTTGAGGACTCTGGGTCTGTATTTGTTGGAGTTTAGAAGGATGAGGGGGGGATCTTATTGAAACTTACAGGATACTGCGTGGCCTGGATAGAGTGGACGTGGAGAGGATGTTTCCACTAGTAGGAAAAACTAGAACCAGAGGGCACAACCTCAGGCTAAAGGGACGATCCGTTAAAACAGAGATGAGGAGGAATTTCTTCAGCCACAGAGTGGTGAATCTGTGGAACTCTTTGCCGCAGAAGGCTGTGGAGGCCAGGTCATTGAGTGTCTTTAAGACAGAGATAGATAGGTTCTCGATTAGTAAGGGGATCAGGGGTTATGGGGAAAAGGCAGGAGAATGGGGATGAGAAACATATCAGCCATGATTGAATGGTGGAGCAGACTCGATGGGCCGAGTGGCCTAATTCTGCTCCAATATCTTATGGTCTTATCTGAAAGCAGGCACCATGTGAAATAAAGCGGGTGGCCAGCAAGGAGTCAGGTAGACCGCCCACCCTCGGGCCTATTGAAGTAGCAGGAAGGTGGGAGGGAGGCAAACAGTCGGCAGCTTTGACAGCCTGGGTTGTGGCTGGGCAGGAGGGTGGGGTTCCCTGTGCCCATTGTGGGCACCCCACCCCCCCCCAACCCAAGATGGTTACTCCCCCTTCATGCTCCCCCCCGCCCTGTGGCCTCTATAACATGACCAGCCCGCTCTCCCCGTTGGGAATTCGCAGTGTTGCCCATCGGTATACGTCCTGACTTCTTGTTTGGCACCGGCCGCAGTCCCGGCTATGGCCACTACAGTCTGCTGGCGTCACTGAGACCGCAGAGCTGACCAATTTGATTGGCTGGCAGCTTTCTTGGGCCGTTCTTCCTGACTCCAAGGGACACAATTCCCATTCTGATCACCTCCGATCACCTCTGATCACCTCTGATCACCTCTGATCCACTCTGATCACCTCCGATCCAGTTAAGGCTGCCCCCAGCAGACTATCTCTGTGGGGCAGCCGGAATTTGTATCGATTTAGTTTGACCACATTTGGAGTATTGCGTGCACTTCTGGTCACCGCACTACCAGGAGGACAAGGAAGCTTCGGAGAGGGCGCAAAGAAGATTTACCAGGATGTTGCCTGGTCTCGAGGGTTTTAGGTATGAGGAGAGATTGGATAAACTCAGCTTGTTTTCACTGGAAAGACAGAGGCTGAGGGGAGACCTGGTACAAAATGATGAGAGGCAGAGACAGGGTGGATAGTCAAAGACTTTTTCCAAGGGCGGAAATGTCAATTACAAGGGGGCACAGGTTCAAGGTGAGAGGGGGAAGTTTAGGGGAAAGTTTTTCACACAGAGGATGGTGGGTGTTGGAACGCGCTGCAGATACATTAGCAACATTGAAGGCGTATCTTAATAAACACATGAACGGAAGGCGAACAGAGGGATAGAAACCGTGGGCCGAAGAGCCTGTTCCTGTGCTGTTTTGTTCTTTGTACTTTTCCTGTTATCCATTGTTCGATTCATTTCAGAATTCACCTGCGAACTCACCGCACATGTGGCTGGATTCAACTCTTAACCAAACCCTTAACTCTGACCCACGCCCCGCAGTGAAGCTGGCTTTGATGTGAATGATCTGATCCAGGAAGGTACCTGCCATCAAGCTTGATTAACTCCTTCGACTATTCCCCATTTGGACTCCAGGTCCCACAGAGTCAAATCTGGTTTGCAGGAATGGAATTCCAGATGAGAGTTGGAGGCGAAGTTCAGTCAATGCTCACACCACAGGGATCCTGAACATGCAGTTGATCCCGAGTGGAATTGGAGAGACTCCTACAAAATATCAAACAGGCATGGACAGGACACACCATTCATCTTATGGCGAGTGGCTATTTAGACAGCATATCCCTGCCTCTGTGTATCTGAGAATGGATAATTCCACTCGAGTTATAGGACCTCAAAATACAAAATCAACACCTCCAAGAACACCAATTTAAAAGGTTAACCTTCAGAAATGTAGCTGAGACAACGATACGAATTAGGAGCAGGCGAAGGCCCCTCAAGCCTGTCCCACCATTCAGTAAGATCCTTAAGTTTAAAGTTTATTTATTAGTGTCACAAGTAGGCTTACATTAACACTGCAATGAAGTTACTGTGAAAATCCCCTGGCTGATCTTTTAGGGCGGCACGGTGGTTAGCACTGCTGCCTCACAACACCAGGGTCCCGGGTTCGATTCCCGGCTTGGGTCACTGTTTGTGTGGAGTTTAATAAGTCTTCGGAGGCTGAAGTCCCTTCACTAAAATCCCTTTATTTACAATTCCAACAGCAGTACACAGAGTGCTCGCAGCCAGCAGTCTACCTCTGGGGGGTGCCAGAGGAACTGACACTCCCGGTTAAATACAAGGAAAAGACTCCCTGATTGGTCCATCAATTAACTCCTTAATCAGGGAGTTCATATTCCAATAGGCCAACCTCAATGGCCTGATTGACGTCATTACACGGAGTCTGCACGTTCTCCCCGTGTCTGCGTGGGCTTCATCCGGGTGCTCCGGTTTCCTCCCACGGTCCGAAAGATGTGTAGGTTCGGGGGATTATCGGGGTAAATACTTGGGGTTATGGGGATAGGGCCCGGGTGGGATTGTGGTTGGTACAGACTCGATGGACCGAATGGCCTCCTTCGGCACTGTAGGGATTCTGTGACTCTTGGACACCACTGGGACCAACTCCACAGGAGCAGCTGACAGGATTCTGTGTGTTGTCTCCTGTCTTCTTTTTAACATTATTGTGTAAAATAAGGTAATTTGTCTGGGTGGATGGCTGGTGATCCCTCTCCCTCCTCCACTCCAATAAAACGTCCAATCACAGTTGCCGATCCCGGTTCCCATTCTAAAATCCTGCTACATGTTTTTTGTGGGAGAAATGTTCCCCTGACTGTGAATAACTCGGATAACGGAGCGTTCGCACCGGCTCTCTCCCCAATTCTGGCCGTTAAACAGTCTCCAGTCTGTGAGTTGCGAATGGCTGTGTTCTCCCTGAGGGTCACGCAACGCTCGAGGCAGCAGGACACAAGCGGAATGTAACGCCTGTCACTGAGCCTAAGGTCACCTTGTTCAATTCTGCACTGCATTATCATCAGTGACTCACTGCAAACAGCACACGTCACCAAACATGCAAATAGCACACGCCAGCCACACACACAGACAACACACGCCAGCCACACACACAGCTAGCACACGCCAGCCCCACATACACAGACAGCACACGCCAGCCACACACACAGACAGCCACACACACAGACAACACACGCCAGCCACACACACAGCTAGCACACGCCAGCCCCACATACACAGACAGCACATGCCAGCCACACACAGACAGCCACACACACAGACAGCACACGCCAGCCACACACACAGACAGCACACGCCAGCCACACACACAGACAGCACACGCCAGCCACACACATAGACAGCACACACCAAGAGATACAGACAGCACACACCAAGCACATACACAGCAGGCCAAGTACTCACAGACAGCACACATCAAGCACTCACAGGCAGCACACGCCCGGCACACACAGACAGCACACATCAAGCACTCACAGGCAGCGCACGCCTGGCACATGGCAGATGGCACACGCCAGCAGGTACATGCAAAGAAACTGCAAAAAAGGCCCCAAAATGAGAAATAATGCCAAGAATTAGATAGCTAACAACATGGTGGGGCAAGAGAGCATTCTGGGACTTCCTGAGCATTGGGTCTATTAGCCAATCATAACGAGAGATAGAAAAAGAAAAAACTAATTGAGAAGAAAATCCGGTGAATTAGAGTCAAAGTAAAAACAGCTGAGAATTAATATGAATGAAAGAATGAGCGGGAGAGACAGAAAAGAAGGTAAAAATGTAAATTAGTTCTGGAACAGTTTCCTAGCTGCGGGACCAAGTGTCCAAATTTCAACATTCTGGGCTCTGAATGCTGCCTTTATATCAAAACCGATCACATGATTAACAGGGTCCTTACGCCATGTAATACCAGCCCAAACTGCCCGGAGTGGGATTCATTCATATTGACAGCATAAATCCACCAATTACTGGCACTCAAAGAGGTTAATTATCAACTCCACTTTCTTCAAGTTTATTTATTAGTGTTACAAGTAGGCTTACATTAACACTGCAATGGAGTTACTGTGAAAATCCCCTAGTCGCCACACTCCAGCGCCTGTTCGGGTAAATGCACCCTAACCCGAACATCTTTGGGCTGTGGGAGGAAACCGGAGCACCCGGAGGAAGCCCACGCAGACACGGGGAGAACGTGCAAACTTCACACAGACAGTGACCCAAGCCGGGAATTGAACCCGGGTCCCTGGCGCTGTGAGGCAGCGGTGCTAACCACTGTGCCACCGTGCCGACACTTCTCAGTGGCTAATGGCAGAGTGGTGCAAAATGTCCAGAGACATGTGGACATTACAAAATTTCTGCATATTTCCTCCTTGCCGGGTTTTTGATGCAGTGATTGTGGTGAATGCCAGAAACTCACTGGGAAAAGAGAACACAGGGTAGTCTCTGCCAAGTCCCACCAATATTCACTGGCATTACCATTGCTGAACCCCCCCCTGCCAAACCATCAACATTCTGGGGGTTACCGCTGACCAGAAACTGAACTGGACCCAGCCAGATAAACAGTGGCTACAAGAGCAGGTCAGGGGCTGGGAATCGTGCAGTAACTCACCTCCTGACTCCCCAAAACCTGTCCACCATCTACAAGGCACAAGTCAGGAGTGTGATGGAATACTCCCCACTTGCCTGGGCGGGTGCAGCTCCAACAACACTCAAGCAGCTCAACACCATCCAGGACAAAGCAGCCCCGCTTGATTGGCACCACATCCACAAACGTCCACTCCCTCCACCACCGACGCACAATGGCAGCCGTGTGTACCATCTACAAGATGCACTGCAGTGACTCACCAAGGTTCCTTAGGCAGCACCTTCCAAACCCATGCATGCTTCCATCTAAAAGGACAAGGGCAGAAGATGCCTAGGAACACCACCATCTGGAGGTTCCTCTCCGAGCCATTCACCATCTTGACTTGGAAACATATCGCCGTTCCTTCACTGCCTCTGGGTCAAAATCCTGGAAAGCCCTCACTAACAGCACTGTGGGTGTACCTACACCTCAGGGACTGCAAAGGGTCAAGAAGGCAATTTAGGAGCACTGATCTCAACACCCTTACCAACACTCACCACCCCCCCTGGAGACAGGACTGGCGGGAGGAAAAGGAGGAGTGGGTGGAAGGGCAGCGGGGGCAAAGGGCTGACAGGGTGAAGGACTTTCCATTTAAATATGGCGCCATGACCTTCGACCCCCATGAGGTAATGGTGGGGCAGATGACTTCCTGTCTGTCTGAGGTTCGGTGAGTTCCTCACGGATACATAATTAATGAGTTGAATAACGTTCAACTACCGAGCGGGAACGATTCCGACTTTTTCACCTGTCACCACGCTTACAGTAAGACTTTCCAGACCCGCCTACAATGGATTTTCTCATGGCAGATGTGGCGATCCATTAAATCCCCATTGACATTGCCAGACTGGACGCTCCCGGCTTTGGCTGGACTGGACATAATCTATCGGCCGGACTGGAAGATCCCAGCTTTGGCTGGACTAGAAGATCCCAGCTTTGGCTGGACTGGGAGGTCCCAATCGACCGGACCGGGAGGTCCCAATCGGCGGGACCGGGAGGTCCCAATCGGCGGGACCTGGAGGTCCCAATCGGCGGGACCGGGAGACCCCTATCGGCAGGACCGGGAGACCCCTATCGGCGGGACCGGGAGACCCCTATCGGCGGGACCGGGAGACCCCTATCGGCGGGACCGGGAGACCCCTATCGGCGGGACTGGGAGACCCCAATCGGCGGGACTGGGAAACTCCTATCGGCGGGATTAAATGACCCCTATTGCCTGGACTGGAAGATCCCAATCGACTGAACTGGAAGATCCCAATCGACCGGACTGCAAGATCCCAATCGACCGGACTGGAAGATCCCAATCGACCGGACAGGAAGATCCCAATCGACCGGACAGGAAGATCCCAATCGACCGGACAGGAAGATCCCAATCGACCAGACAGGAAGATCCCAATCGACCGGACAGGAAGATCCCAATCGACCTGACTGGAAGATCCCAATCGACCTGACTGGAAGATCCCAATCGACCGGACTGGAAGATCCCAATCGACCGGACAGGAAGATCCCAATCGACCGGACAGGAAGATCCCAATCGACCGGACAGGAAGATCCCAATCGACCGGACAGGAAGATCCCAATCGACCGGACAGGAAGATCCCAATCGACCAGGCTGGGAGACCCCTATCGCCCGGACTGGGAGATACCTATCGGCAAGATTGGAAAACCCCTAACAGTGGGACTTGAAGGCCCCAATTGACTGGACTGGTCGATCCCAATGTCGGCCGGATTAGAAGATCCTGGCATCGGGAGAGGCTGGGAATTTCTGTCCTTAGACTCCAGTACAGAAGATTCTGGTCCTCCGACTAAGAGGCAGAACTCTGGGCTGAAAGGTGGCAAATGGAATTCAATGCGGAAAAGTGTGAGGTGATTCACTTTGGAAGGAGCAACAGGATTACAGAGTACTGGACTAATGGTAAGATACTTGGTAGTGTGGATGAACAGAGAGATCTCGGTGTCCATGTGCATAGATCCCTGAAAGTTGGCACCCAGGTTGATAGGGTTGTTAAGAAGGCGTACGGAGTGTTAGCTTTTATTGGTAGAAGGATTGAGTTTTGGAGCCAGGAGGTCATGCTGCAACTGTACAAAACTCTGGTGCGGCCGCACTTGGAGTATTGCGTACAGTTCTGGTCGCCGCATTATAGGAAGGATGTGGAAGCATTGGAAAGGGTGCAGAGGAGATTTACTAGGGTGTTGCCTGGTATGGTGGGAAGGTCTTATGAGGAAAAGCTGAGGGACTTGAGGTTGTTTTCGTTAGAGAGAAGAAGGTTAAGAGGTGACTTAATAGAGGCATACAAGATGATCAGAGGATTAGATAGGGTGGATAGTGAGAGCCTTTTTCCTCAGATGGTGATGGCTAACATGAGGGGACATAGCTTTAAATTGAGGGGTGATAGATATAGGACAGATGTCAGAGGTAGGTTCTTCACTCAGAGAGTAGTAAGGGCGTGGAATGCCCTGCCTGCAGCAGTAGTGGACTCGCCAACATTAAGGGCATTTAAATGGTCATTGGATAAACAGATGGATGATATTGGAATAGTGTCGGTTAGATGGGCTTTAGATTGGTTTCACAGGTCGACGCAACATCGAGGGTCGAAGGGCCTGTACTGCGCTGTAATGTTCTATGTTCTCTCAGATGACAAGGTTTATTTCTCAAGGTGGGTCGGGGCAGAGAGTTGAATCGTTGCTGAGGGAGATTGCTTGGTATGTGCTGGTCAGTCACAAGGCAGTCCTATTTTAAAATGGCTCCGAGATGATAGGCCCAGGCACCGGGATCGAATGTCTGCGTTTCTTCAGGGTTTGTGATTTTTTGAACATGTGATTGCTGAGGTTATTTTTACAGATGCAGGGTACAGACACGGTGACTCCTCTGTTAATAAATTATCCAAGACTGGCGGAGAATAAAGCTTGATGGAGGCGCTTAGTCTGCAAGAAACCTGCTAAAACTAACCTCCAATAAAGCTCCATTATTACACAGGCAAAGAAAACTTCCAGGTAGATTTACTGGGTTATCGATCAAAGGACAAAGAACAAAGAAAATTACAGCTCAGGAACAGGCCCTTCGGCCCTCCAAGCCTGCACTGACCATGCTGCCCGACTGAACTAAAACCCCCTACCCTTCCGGGGACCATATCCCTCCATTCCCATCCGATTCATGAATTTGTCCAGACGCCCCTTAAAAGTCTCCATCGTATATTTGATGTTGCCTGTTTGATGTTGAAGCCATTGAAAGGGTGCAGAGGAGATTTACAAGGATGTTGCCTGGATTGGGGGGCATGCCTTATGAGGATAGGTTGAGGGAGCTTGGTCTCTTCTCCCTGGAGAGACGAAGGATGAGAGGTGACCTGATAGAGGTTTACAAGATGTTGAGAGGTCTGGATAGGGTAGACTCTCAGAGGCTATTTCCAAGGGCTGAAATGGTTGCTACGAGAGGACACAGGTTTAAGGTGCTGGGGGGTAGGTACAGAGGAGATGTCAGGGGTAAGTTTTTCACTCAGAGGGTGGTGGGTGAGTGGAATCGGCTGACGTCGGTGGTGGTGGAGGCAAACTCGTTGGGGTCTTTTAAGAGACTTCTGGATGAGTACATGGGATTTAATGGGATTGAGGGCTATAGATAGGCCTAGAGGTAGGGATATGATCAGCGCAACTTGTGGGCCGAAGGGCCTGTTTGTGCTGTGGCTTTCTATGTTCTATGTTCTATGTATCCGCTTCCACTACCTCACTCGGCAGCGAGTTCCAGGCACCCACCACCCTCTGTGTAAAAAACTTGCCTCATACATCTCCTTTAAACCTTGCCCCTCGCACCTTAAACTTATGCCCCCAAGTAATTGACTCTTCCACCCTGGGAAAAAGCTTCTGACTATCCACGCCCCTCATAATCTTGTAGGCTTCTATCAGGTCTCCCCTCAATCTCCGTCGTTCCAGTGAGAACAAATCAAGTTTCTCCAACCTCTCCTCATAGCTAATGCCCTCCAAACTAGGCAACATCCTGGTAAATCTTTTCTGTGCCCTCTCCAAAGCCTCCACTTTCTTCTGGTAGTGTGGCGACCAGAATTGAACACTATATTCCAAGCGCGGCCTAACTAAGATTCAATAAAGCTGCAACATGACTTGCCAATTTTTAAACTCAATACCCCGGCCGATGAAGGCAAGCATGCCGTATGCCTTCTTGACTACCTTCTCCACCTGCGTTGCAACTTTCAGTGACCTGTGTACCTGTACATCCAGATCTCTTTGCCTATCAATACTCTTAAGGGTTCTGCCATTAACTGTATATTTCCTATCTGTATTAGACCTTCCAAAATGCATTACCTCATATTGTCCGGATTAAACTCCATCTGCCATCTCTCTGCCCAAGTCTCCAACCAATCTATATCCTGCTGTATCCTCTGATGGTCCCCATCGCTATCCGCAAATCCACCAACCTTTGTGTCGTCCGCAAACTTACTAATCAATCCAGTTACATTTTCCTCCAAATCATTTATATATATTACAAACAGCAAAGGTCCCAGCACTGATCCCTGAGGAATGTCACTTGTCACAGCCCTCCATTCAGAAACGCAGCCTTCCACTGCTACTTTCTGTCTTTTATGACCGAGCCAGCTCACCTCTGATCCCCATGCGACTTCACCTTCTGCACCAGTCTGCCATGAGGGACCTTGTCAAAAGCCTTACTGAAGTCCATGTAGACAACATCCACTGCCCTACTCTCAACAATCATCTTCGTCACTTCCTCAAAAAACTCGATCAAGTTACACAACCTCCCCTTCACAAAACCATGTTGTCTCTCACTAATACTTCCACTTATTTCCAAGTGGGAGTAAATCCTCTCCAATAATTTCCCTACCACTGATGCAAGGCTCACCGGCCTGTAATTACCTGGATTATTCTTGCTACCCTTCTTAAACAAAGGAGCAACATTGGCTATTCTCCAATCCTCTGGGACCTCCCCTGTAGCCAGTGAGGATACAAAGATTTCTCTCAAGGCCCCAGCAATTTCCTTCCTTGCCTCTCTCAGTATTCTGGGGTATATCCCATCAGGCCCTGAGGACTTGTCTACCTTAATGTTTCTCAAGAACCCCAATACCTCCTCCTTTTTGATCTCAACCTGACTCAAACTATTTACACACCCTTTCCCAGACTCATCATCCACCAAGTCCTTCTCTTTGGTGAATACTGACGCAAAGTACTCATTTAATACCTCACCCACTTCCCCTGACTCCACGCATAGATTCCCTCCCCTGTCCTTGAGTGGGCCAACCCTCTCCCTGGCTACCCTCTTGCTCTTTATATATGTATAAAAAGCCTTGGGATTTTCCTTAATCCTGCTGGCCAATGACTTTTCGTTACTCCTTTTAGCCCTTCTTACTCCTTACTTAAGTTTCTTTCTACTTTCCTTGTATTCCACTCTTGCTTCATGTGTTTCCAGCCTCCTAGCTTTGACAAATGCTTCCTTTTTCTCTTTGACTAGGCTCACAATATCTCTCGTTATCCAAGGTTCCCAAAACTTGCCATACTTATCCTTCATCCTTACAGGAATGTGCTGATCCTGAATCCCTATCAACTTACACTTGAAAGCCTCCCACATGCCAGATGTTGATTTTCCCTCAAACATCTGCCCCCAATCTACATTCTTCAGTTCCTGCCTAATATTGTTGTAATTAGCCTTCCCCCAATTTAGCCCCTTCACTTGAGGACAACATACATACTTACAATGGGGAGGGGGATTCTTGGGGCGCATTGTCAAAGGGGCGTAACAGGAACTAACCTTCCCCCCTCTCCCCCCTCCCCCCCCAACTCCCTAGCCCACCACAGAGGTCTCATGGATTCTCCTCTCCACCCCTGATCGGAGTCGGCACTTCTCTCCCCCACCTCAACCTCCGATCATTGGCCCTCCTCCCCCCCCGATCATCAGCCACTACCCCCGCCCCCCGATCATCAGTCTCTTCCCTCCTTCCTCCCCCCCCCTTTGCCCCCGATCATCGGCCCTGTCCCCCACCTTCCCACTATCAGAGTCAGCACTTCTCTGCCCCCCTTCCCCCCCCTTCCCCCCCCCCCCCCGCCCAGATCATCGGTCCCTCTCCCCCTCCCCCCAATCTTTGACCACTTCACCCCCCCCCCCTTCCCCACGATCATCTCTGTGCCATCATGCCTGCACCCACTGAATATCCGGCGACGGGAATGGTTGTGGGGAGAGAATCCTGGAAAGGATGTTCATTCATGACATGCCAAGGTATTAAAATCAGCTTCCCGGGGTCCCGTGGCATGTTCCATGCCGCTCCGCCAGCGAAGGGCCGGTAAGATCGGAACCCGGAAACTCGCCGCCGCGAATCGCGCTCTCCGGATTTTGAGCGCACGCAGCTATTCCCGCTGAGGGACAGTGCGGGCTCAGAGTCACCCCCAACGCAATCATGTTCAAACATCACTCAAACTAAATATAACTGAGTGTTTCTGGAGCTGGAAGATAAATCTCTGTTCAGTCGATGAACTGTTGCACAGTTTTGATATTTGGAATATTAATTTTCCAGACTACGCATCGGGAAATGTAGAGAAAGATACATAAGGTCTAACAGCATTCGCTTAATGCTACGTGCTTTAACATGTCTGCACTGCCCCATCTAACAGGGTTTGCCAACCCATTGCTCAGCCTCTGATACTCAGAATAATCTCGGATTAAAGTCCAGGAGGGAACAATGCTGATAAATGCAACCATTTGACTGTGCATCACAATAAAGCTTCAAGATTAAAAAGTAGATTAACATCGAGGCAAACTACTCCAGCGTAAGCTGAATGACCATTTATTGGAAAAGACGCAAAATGCGATTTTTTTTCATTGTGTGTCTTTAAACTCCTCGCGTTTTCAAAGCAGCGCAAAGATTTTTATCCAGTGAGTGGACACACTGACAGAGTGAGGTGACAGCTTGTGTCTGGGGACCACCTGGGTCAAATGACCTCATAGAAGAATCATTGAATCCCTACAGTGCAGAAGGAGGCCATTCGGCCCATCGAGTCTGCACCAACCACAATCCTATCCAGGCCCTATCCCCGTAACACCAGGTATTTACCCTAGCTAATCCCCCCCGACATTAAGAACAAAGAACAAAGAAAATTACAGCACAGGAACAGGCCCTTCGGCCCTCCAAGCCTGCACCAACCATACTGCCCGTCTGAACTAAAACCCCCTACCCTTCCGGGGACCATATCCCTCTATTCCCATCCTATTTATGTATTTGTCCAGATGCCCCTTAAAACTCACTATTGTATCTGCTTCCACTACCTCCCCCGGCAACGAGTTCCAGGCACCCACCACCCTCTGTGTAAAAAACTTGCCTCGTACATCTCCTTTAAACCTTGCCCCTCGCACCTTAAACCTACGCCCCCTAGTAATTGACTCTTCCACCCTGGGAAAAAGCTTCTGACTATCCACTCATAATCTTGTAGACTTCTATCAGGTCGCCTCTCAACCTCTGTCGTTCCAGTGAGAACAAACCAAGTTTCTCCAACCTCATAGCTAATGCCCTCCATGCCAGGCAACATCCTGGTAAATCTTTTCTGTACCCTCTCCAAAGCCTCCACATCCTTCTGGTAGTGTGACGAATTGAAAACTATATTCCAAGTGCGGCCTAACAAAGGTTCTATAAAGCTGCAACTTGACTTGCCAATTTTTAAACTCAATAGCCCGGCCGATGAAGGCAAGCATGCCGTACACCTTCTTGACTACCTTCTCCACCTGCATTGCCACTTTCAGTGATGTATGTACCTGTGTACCTGTATATATAAATTAAGGGTCAATTTCCCATGGTCAATCCATCTAACCTACACATCACAGGGGTAAGGGGTAATTTAGCATGGCCAATGCATCCAATTTACACTTCTTTGGACACTAAGGGTCAATTTACCATGGCCAGTGTGCCTAACCTACACATCTTTGGACACTAAGGGGCAATTTATCATCGCCAATCCACCCAATCTGCACATCTATGGACTGTGGGAGGAAACCGGAGCACCCGGAGGAAACCCACCCAGACACGGGGAGAATGTGCAAACTCCGCACAGACAGTGACTGGGGCCGGAATTGAACCCGGGTCCCTGGCGCTGTGAGGCAGCAGTGCTAACCACTGTGCCACCGTGCTGCCCACAAAATAAAAAGCAATGCCCAGACAGGAACATTGGCTCAACCCCCCAAGAGAGAATAAATGTTCACAGCTGGAAGAGTTGGTGTGGGGCAAACCAGTATCTCTATTGAACCCTGTGAAGAATAAACTTGCTGAAGGTAAAAGGCAAGTGGTTCGATTATCCCTCCATGGGGGATCGCTGCATGTTGACATTATTATCCATACTCTGTTTCAGTGACATGAGTAAATGCGTGCGGTGAAATGGGATTCACAATAACATCCACAACGATCCCACACCACAGAGACTGGCTGAGTGAGAACAATGAGACAATGATCATTGCGCGTCTGTACTTTGTAATGGTTTGTAAATACTCCCAGAGGAGTCGGAGATTTGTTACCCCAAACACAGCTGAGGGATTCTCAAGTAAAAGCAACATACTGCGGATGCCAGAACTCTGAAACAAAAACATAAACTGCTGGAAAAACTCAGCAGGCCCGGCAGCGTCTGTAGAGAGAGAGACAGAGTTAACGCTTCAAATCCAATCTGACTTTTCTCTGGGACATTAAAGTTTAAAGTTAATTTATTTATTTCCACAACTAGGCTTACATTAACACTGCAATGAAGTTACTGTGAAAATCCCCTAGTCGCCACACTCCGGCGCCTGTTCGGGTACATTGAGGGAGAATTTAGCATGGCCAATGCACCCTAACCAGTACGTCTTTCGGACTGTGGGAGGAAACCCACGCAGACACGGGGAGAATGTACAGACTCCGCACAGACAGTGACCCAAGCCGGGAATCGAACCCGGGTCACTGACGCTGTGAGGCAGCAGCGCGAACCACTGAGCCACCGTGCCACCCTGGTGGTTATAACTATAATCATGGTGGTTATACTTCCACCAAATCATTTACTGTACGTGTTGGGAGTTAACTCTGCGTCTCTCTCTCTCCCCACAGATGCTGCCAGACCTGCGGAGCCCTTCCGGCACTTTCTGCCTCTCTGACAGCTGGGAAACGATGGCTTTCTAAGGAAGAGTCTGCAGTGGTTTCAGTGCGGAGTGGCTCATGACGTTACCACCTCCCCGGCCGCTGTTGTATCTCCGGCTTCCACTGAATCTCCAGTCAGCTGTTTGGAAGTTATTTTTATCCCTTGCTGTCATCAGATGGAATTAGAATACAATTAGCTGGCCCCACAGGCAGCCATCAAACCCGGTGATCCGACCCTGTCAAATCCAGGACTGCAGCCAACCCGAGAAACTAAACGCTTAAATTCCACCCAGCAATAATTAAAAAAGCATTTCCAGACACAAGAATAGGAAATATGCATCACCGTTAAGGTATCAAAACGGCAAGGAAATTGAGGGGTTAATTCACACAAAGGTTGACGCCAAACACGCTTGTGTTTCTAATGGCGTCTTTTCTGACCTCTGCACCTCTTTCCCACGTGCTGTACAGCCAATGAACCTTTCTGACATGTGGCTACTGTCGCAATGCGGTAGCCAATTTACGCACAGCAAGATCCCATTGCCAGCAGCTAGGTTTTTCAGTGTGGTTGATCTTGCTGTTCAACACCACAAGGCAGACAGGTGTGTGCCTACAGAAACCTATTAAATTCTCACAGGACTGGGCAGGGTAGAGGCAGGAAGCATGTTCCCCGATGGTGGGGGTGTTTGGAACCAGGGGTCAGTCTGAGGATACCGGGCAGTCTATTTAGGACTGAGATCAGGAGAAATTTCTTCACTCAGAGGGGGCAGCCTGTGGAATTCATTACCACAGGAAGTAGTTGAGGCCAAAACATTGCATGTGTTCAAGAGGCCATTAGATATAGCACTGGTGGGGGGGAGGGGGCGGCGGGAGGTGGACGGTGAATGGGAACAAAGGATATGGGGGGGAAGGCGGGAACCAGTTGCTGAGTTGGATGATCAGCCATTACACTTTCTCAGGAGGATAAGGAAATTTGGCATTTCAGCTACAACTCTCACCAACTGTTACAGATGCACCATAGAAAGCATTCTTTCTGGTTGGATCACAGCTTGGTCTGGGCTCCTGCTCTGCCCAAGACCGCAAGGAACTACAAAAGGTTGTGAATGTAGCCTAATCCATCACGCAAACCAGCCTCCCATCCATTGACTCTGTCTACACTTCCCGCTGCCTTGGAAAAGCAGCCAGCATAATTAGGGAACCCACGCACCCCGGACATTCTCTCTTCCACCTTCTTCCATCGGGAAAATGATAGAAAAGTCTGAGGTCACGTACCAACCGACTCAAGAACAGCTTCTTTCCTGCTGCTGTCAGACTTTTGAATGGACTTACCTTGCATTAAGTTGATCTTTCTCTACACCCTAGCTATGACTGTAACACTGCATTCTGCACTCTCTCCTTTCCATCTCTATGAACGGTATGTTTTGTCTGTATAGCGCGCAAGAAACAATACTTTTCACTGTATGTTAATACGTGACAATAATAAATCAAATCAGAATTTGATCTGATTCTTCACCTTCAGCCTATTTTAATAAAGAACGACTATTTAAAATTGTAATTTTAATTGAACTGCTTCACCTGGGTGGCACGGTGGCACAGTGATTAGCACTGCTGCCTCACAGTGCCACGGACCCTGACATGCAGAATTTGCATGTTCTCCCCGTGTCTGTGTGGATTTCTTCCGGGAGCTCCGGTTTCCTCCCACAGTCCAAAGATGTGTGGGTTAGGTGGATTGGCCATGCTAAATTGCCCCTTAGTGTGCCGGGATGCGTAGATTAGAGGGATTGGTGGGGTAAATATGTGCGGTTATGGGGATAGGATCTGGGTGGGTCTGTGGAGACTCGATGGGCTGAATGGCCTCCTTCTGCACTGTAGGGATTCGAAGATTTTACAACTATTGCGAAATAAGACCCAGTATGTTGAGGCTCCAGCATTATTACTTGCTTCATTTCATCCAGTTCCAAACCATCTGTAAATCTTAATTTTAATAACGATAATTGTGAGTTTGTGAGCTGGTTCCTAAATGATGCTGCCTGGAGCTACTGTTCGACTTGAAGCTCCGAGTGGCCGGTATTCCCACCCGAGTGGCCGGTATTCCCACCCGAGTGGCCGGTATTCCCACCCGAGTGGCCGGTATTCCCACCCGAGTGGCCGGTATTCCCACCCGAGTGGCCGGTATTCCCACCCGAGTGGCCGGTATTCCCACCCGAGTGGCCGGTATTCCCACCCGAGTGGCCGGTATTCCCACCCGAGTGGCCGGTATTCCCACCCGAGTGGCCGGTATTCCCACCCGAGTGGCCGGTATTCCCACCCGAGTGGGTGAATCGGATTCTCTGCTGCTTTCTGGATATTTCTTTTTAACCAGAACAATCCTATCCTTGAGCTTAACATTGTGAACTGCAGGGCGTCAAACTCAGTGAGTGCTTTCGTCATAGAATCCCCACAGTGCAGGAGGCCATTCATCCCATCGAGCCTGCCCCAACTACAAACCCACCCAACCCCTATCCCCGTAACTCCATGTATTTACCCTGCTAATTACCCTGACACAAAGGGGCAATTTAGCATGGCCAATCAACCTAACCCACACATCTTTGGAGTGTGGGAGGAAACCAGAGCACCCGGAGGAAACCCATGCAGACACGGGGAGAATGTGCAAACTCCACACAGACAGTGACCCGAGGCTGGGAATCGAACCCGGGTCCCTGGTGCTGTGAGGCAGCAGTGCCAACCCACTGTGCCACCGTGCTGCCCACGGGATGTGGGCGTCGCTGGCTGGGCCAGCATTTGGTGCCCAGCCCTGATTGCCCTCGAACTGAGTGTCTCACTCGGCCATTTCAGAGGGGCAGTTAAAAGGTCAAGAGATGAAGGGGAAGATGACATTGCTGTGGATCTGGAGTGACATGTAGGCCAGGCCGGGTAAGGATGGCAGATTTCCTTCCCTGAAGGACAGATGGGTTTTTGCGACAATTGACAGGCATTATATTCCAGGTTTCATTAACTGAATTTTAAATTCCACCGGCTGCCCTGGTGGGATTTGAACCCCTGAACCCAGAGCAAAGGAGAGATGGGTTTTATACGACGATCGACTGGCTTTATATTCCAGGTTTTATTGATTGAATCCCACCTGCTGCCGTGATGGGATTTGAACCCAAATACCCAGGGCATGAGCCTGGGTCACTAAATCAGTAGTCCAGTGACATTCCCACCACACCAATGTGGGTGCAAGTTCCACCTTTTTCACCATTCGTGAACCCATCCATCGGGGATACATCATTCCAGTTCCACAAGTCACTCTGACCAAGGCCATGCCTTACTGGGGTCGAATGAGGTTGGGTTATTGAGCAGGGATTGGTTCTAACTGGGAGATACGGTAACTGGGATCGGATTCCTCCTGGGAATGCCGGGAGTAGCTGATGGAAACATTCCACTGAAAACCCATTCTGTTGGGCTTCAGTTAATCTGGGGTGGATTCACTCGGCTGAGTAAGGTCACTGGCTGCACACAAAAAAACACAGATGAATAAATTTCCCCTCGAGAGAGCGTGCAAATTAGGAAACAATGGGTTAAATGGAGCAAACCATCACACTCCCCCTGTATGAATGGGCTTAGCTTCCTGCTGCCCCTTAAACCCCAGCCTTGCGATTTACCGCAACAAATGGATATTGTTTGGGGGCAGGCCAGGGTTACAAAGGGAACTGGTTAAAGGGGCTAAATTCAGCAAAAACATCCTTTTGACACACCGACAGCCGCGTTGGCACTGCCACAGACACCGGGACAGTTCATAACGATGATTAGAATTGCAAGATAATTCCCTCTCCGCAATATTCCAATTGCTTGATGTTCCCCAAGGCGGTTGAGTGCGGATCCCGGTTTGAAGATTTCAGGGGGAAAACATGAAAGTGTCAGTGGAAGGCAAGCCTCGCTCTGACTAATACGGGCGATGCAAATTAATTGTGTGAATTACATCTGAAAATCAAATCAATCAGACAGGGCTGAGCTCAAACTGAATATTCTCCTTGGCCTGTATTAATCAGCCAGACAAGCTGTCACTGAGCATTGGGTGCTTGAGTAGGCAATTCTCCAGACTGGCAGCAAAAGGCAGAAGTAGCGAACCCCCCCGAAAAAGGTCTATCCTCGGGGCATGTGTCGCACTGCATCAGACCCAATCTGAACACTTGCCCTGTCAGAGTCGTCCTCTTGTACGTCCTCCTAAAGCTTCACCAGAGAAAACTCTGTCCGTTATACAGACAGACACTCTCTGCGTGATCTGCACGCACAAGGAGCTCTGGAGGGAAACAGCAGGTAATTCTCGACCACACGCTGCTCAAAGCTGAAAATTAAACATTCCAGAGGGAGGCAAAAACCACCAACGGGTTGCAAATAAACTGGGGAACAGCGCACAGCCGCACCAAACCCCACCATCGCGGGGGTAGTTAAATTGTAGCAATAAATGAGTTTGGAAGAAATATTATGAAATTACAAAGCTGGTATCAATAAGGTTAACTACATAGCTTCTTAAACAGCCTCGTAAACTGGGTGAATATACCACCGAGGGTGGTCCACACTGCCAGGCTAAAACTAACACGGAGCCCCGTGGCCACTCATTCATTTTGGAAGGGAGAACACAAGAACATTATTATTTAAATGGAGGAAAACTGCAGAAAGCTGCAACACAAAGTACATAGAGTCATAGATAGAGTCATAGAGGTTTACAGCATGGAAACAGGCCCTTCGGCCCTTTCTTTTAAACCCCTAAGCTAGTCCCAGTTGTCCGCGTTTGGCCCATATCCCTCTATACCCATCTTACCCATG